>NC_090753.1:69841700-69966700 GCF_036898095.1 Palaemon carinicauda
TATATATATATATATATATATATATATATATATATATATATATATATATAAAATATATATATATATATATATATATATATATATATATATATATATATATATATACACAAAAATATATATATATATATATATATATATATATATATATATATATATATATATATATATATACACAAATATATATATATATATATATATATATATATATATATATATATATATAAAAATATACATATATATATATATAAATGTATAAATATATATAAATATGCATATGTATATATATATATATATATATATATATATATATATATATATATACATATATATATATATATATATATATATATATATATATATATATATATATATATATATATACATATATATATATATATATATATATATATATATATATATATATATATATATATACATATACATATATATATATATATATATATATATATATATATATATATATATATATATGTGTGTATATATATATATATATAAATATACATATATATAAATATATATTTATAAATATGCATATATATATTTATAAATATGCAATATATATATATATATATATATATATATATATATATATATATATATATATATATATATATATATATATATATATATATATATATATATATATATATATATATATATATATATATATTACTACCAATATCATCATCATCCTCATTACCAATATTACAAGCCAGACTCTAACAATAGTTGGGAAAGCAGAATGCTACGAACCAAACAGTGGTATAAAAAAGTAGAAAATATTAAGATGAAACTTATTAAGCTGCTCAACACCCATGCATTTACCTATGTTTGAAATGCAAAAGTACCACAAAATCAAATATTTGACAAGGAAGATCATTCCACAATTTGGCCATCGCCAGAATAAAGCTTTTAAAATATTGTTCAGTATTGATCCTCGGTAAAGAAATGGCAACGGTTAGAATTAACTGCATACTGCACTTGGTACTATGAGATGCAAGGTATACTATGGGAAGATCTGCATGCAGTGAATGATTATAAGCACATAAGCTTTGTCCAATAATTTAGGATGAAACTTAGCTGCTGAATATGAGAGTGTAGAATAATCTTCAAAGCATCACAGAATAAAAATTTAAAAATAATACCCTTAACCCTTTTACCTCCAAAGGACGTACTGGTACGTTTCACAAAACACATCCCTTTACCCCCATGGACGTACCGGTACGTCCTTGCAAAAAAAATGCTATTTACAGTTTTTTTGCATATTTTTGATAATTTTTTGAGAAACTTCCGGCATTTTCCAAGAGAATGAGACCTACCTGACCTCTCTAGGACAAAAATTAAGGCTGTTAGAGCAATTTGAAAAAAGTATACTGCAAAGTGTGCTTGAAAAAAAATAACCCTTGGGGGTTAAGGGTTGGAAAATTCCAAATAGCCTGGGGGTAAAAGGGTTAATATCAACAGGTTCCAAAAACTTTGAAAAGACTTTTCCAATGCAGTAATTTATACCCCATTTTTGCACAGCTAAGATCGAGACAAAATTTGTATCTCAGGAGTGAGTTTTGGGGTGTTTTTAAGGAATTCTTATCCTGTTCGTAATACTAGGCAGGCAGTTAATTCTAATAGCCAGGCCTTCTCCATCGCGAGGCTCAATACTACGCAGTACTCTAGAAGTTTTATTCCAGCTGTGACCAAGTTGTGGAATGATCTTCCTAATCGGGTGGTTGAATCAGTAGAACTTCAAAAGTTCAAAGTTGGAGCAAATGCTTTTTTGTTACACAGGCGGACATAGTCTTTTTATAGTTTATTTATGACATATTTGTTTTTGATGTTGTTGACAGTTTATTATATGACATGTCTGTTTTGACGTTGTTTCTTATTTTAGAATGATTTATTGTTGATTTGTTCTCTTCATTTATTTATTTCCTTATTTCCTTTCCTCACTGGGCTATTTTTCCCTGTTGGAGCCCCTGGGCTTATAGCATCTTGCTTTTCCAACTAGGGTTGTAGCTTGGATAGTAATAATAATAATAATATAAAAGCTTGCTTAACAATTGTATTGCCTAATAAATATATATAATAAGCTAGCAATCAGTAATCAACATGAATCTGTTCTCCCAATTTTTCTTTTAAAGCAAAATCAACTGGAACTATTAACCTTTGCTAGCAAAGTTCAGAATAAAATTATTAAAAGTATAAAGGAAGAAAGGTTATAAGTCAGGGTTTTCCTGGGTGTGGCACCAATAGTAGGAATACACATGAAGGTATATAGGTCCAAAAGTTACAGATGAGACCTTGATTATCCTGTGTTCAGCACCTGCTCAGCACACTCCCAACCCCCCAAAAATAAAATGAACAAGGATCCAATAACACAAAAGCTCTAAGTGTCCCTAGATATGGCACCAATAGTACAAGTACGCATGAAGGAGGGGTTTATTTTCTTAGAATTCATATGAAACCTTCACTGTTATCCACTGTTCAGCACGTACTCCAAAAAACAATGGGAACGAGAATCCAATTGCAAAAATGCTCTAATGTTTTTGTATCTTACCTGACATGCTACAATTGCAAAAATGCTCTAATGTTTTTGTATCTTAACTGACATGCTAGAATAAAGTCACAAGCACAAAATACAAAAATACAATAGAAGAATGGCCCAGTGATGAAAAGGCTTCACCAACAGAGCAACAGGAAGGATATGTAGTCACAAAAAGATACATACATCATACATATACCAAAGGCCCTTCCCCCAATTTTGGGGGGTAGCCGACATCAACAAGAAACAAAACAAGAAAGGGGACCTCTACTCTACGTTCCTCCAGCCTAAAAGATGACTGAAGAAAAAGGGCAAGTTGTAGATGGGCGAGTGAGCAGGTATTCCCCCACCTAACCAACCACACCCTCCTGTATCCACATGTGACAACAGAACTAGGTTACACAAAAAGTATTCCTATTAAACCTTTTACCCCCACCATAAGGTTAAATTTCGAGCACATTTTGCTATATAATTTTTTTAAATTGCTCTAAAAAGCTTAATTTTTGTCCTAGAGAGGTCAGGTTGGTCTCATTCTTTTGGAAAATGCCTGAAGTTTCTCGTAAAATTATCGAAAAAATGTAAAAATATGTAATTAACAGTGTTTTGCAAGAACGTACCGGTACGTCCTTTGGGGGTGAAAGGGTTAAACAGACAAAGGTTTCAACTCTCCTCAAAACAAACCTTTATGAAGAGTTGAATACTTTGGGCCAGCTCTAAAAGTTAAAAATATTTGTTCAAGTGTCAACTTAAGATTTCTTTAAAAATATCTACAGCGGTGCCTAAGTTACCAAGTTTATTTCGTTCTGGGAGTAAGTTCGCTAACTAAAATACTTGTAAGCTAAAATTATTTTTCCAATATTCCACATGTCCATAGATACATATATACACTCTTTTTTAAAGGCTTGTAATGCAATTTAAGAGAATAAATTATAAACCCTAATATCATAGATAAATATCAATTAATTCCCGATCAAAAAATAAAAATGTCTCGACAAATTATCTCGCACTTTATCTTAACCCTTTTACCCCCGGGCTATTTGGAAATTTCCAACCCTTAACCCCCAAGGGGTTATTTTTATCCCATCACATTTTGCAGTATACTCTTTTTAAATTGCTCTAACAGGCTTAATTTTTGTCATAGAGAGGTCAGGTTGGTCTCATTCTCTTGGAAAATGCCTGAATTTTCTCAAAAAATTATCAAAAATATGAAAAAAAAATTTTTATAGCATTTTTTTGCAAGGACATACCGGTACGTCCATGGGAGTAAAGGGATGGCTTTTGTGAAACGTACCAGTACGTCCTTTGGGGGTTAATTGAATCGGTTAAGCTTTCTGGACATTTCAACATCTTTTTTGGTCTTACGTTCAATTCTGACAAGGATCCTGTCTAGAAACATCTTTTGTCTTTTATTTTAAATCGTATCAAAATGCGACATCGCATTGTTGATAAAAACAGGTTCGCTGCTTGCCATGCCGAAACCTTATCTGTATGATCTATTTCTATAAAATTCACAGGGTTTCCAGTATTTTTAAAATCTTCCTTATTTTACTTAAAGCTAGAGGTTTGTCGCTCCGTTCTCCTCCTCAGATGAAATTTCTGCAACCTCTGATTGCTGTTCCTTCAATAATTCCTTAGTTGTCATCTGCTCACTATGCTTGTCCACAACATTATTAACCCTTTTACCCACAAAGGACGTACTGGTACGTTTCACAAAACCCATCCCTTTACCCCCATGGATGTACCGGTATGTCCTTGCAAAAAAATGCTATAAAATTTTTTTTTTCATATTTTTGATAATTTTTTGAAAAAATTCAAGCATTTTCCAAGAGAATGAGACCAACCTGACCTCTCTATGACAAAAATTAAGGCTGTTAGAGCAATTTTAAAAATATATACTGCAAAATGTGCTGGGAAAAAATAACCCCCTGGGGGTTAAGGGTTGGAAATTTCCAAAGAGCCTGGGTGTAAAAGGGTTAATTGTATTACTAGCTAAACTGCAACCCTAGTTGAAAAATCAGGATGCTATAATCCCAGAGGCTCCAACAGAAAAAATAGCCCAGTGAGGCATGGAAATAGACAGAACAGGGTGCCTAATTGTTCCCTCAAGCAAGAGAACTCTAACCCGAGACAGTGAAAGACTTGGGTACAGAGTCTACAACATTACCCAAGATTAGAGAACAATGGTTAGATTTTGGAGTGTCCTTCTCCTAGAAGAGCAACTTACCATAGCTATAGAGTTTCTTCTATCCTTACCAAGTGGAAAGTGGCCTATGAACAATGACAGTGCTGTAGTTAACCCCTTGAATGACAATTAATTTTCAAGTTAGCTTAGTGTTCTCAGGTATATGGGAAAAGAGGAGTGTGTTTAAAGAATAGGCCAGACTATTGAGTATGTGAAGGCAAAAGAAAAAAGGGCTGTAATCAGAGAGAGATCCAATGAAGTATATTTTCTTGCCAATCAAAGGACCCAATACCTTTCTAGAAGTAATATCTCAACAGGTGGCTGATGCCTTGACAACCTCCAACTCTGCTGTATTGCCAAATAACACAATTTCATCAACTGCCTCCTGGATCGATTTCAGACCCTCAAAATCACATTCAGCAACACATCTAGGCCTCAGTTTCCTCCACTCAGAATTGAGAATTCTGTTGGTGACCCCCTTTCCAAGCTTTGTCATTCATCATGAGGCAGTTGACTAAGTTGAAATGCTCTTTCCAAAACTCTTGGAGGGTGAAATAAGTACATTCGGTGACCTCGAAGCAGTACTGAACACTGAAAATTGGAGATTACCTGGTGATCCATGGATTAGAGTATTAAAAGTCTTGTTAGACAGCAGGAACTTTATTCGGATGAAATTAAATTCATCCTACAGGTCGTCTTCAATGGACTGCAGATGGGCAGGATCACTGACCTTATGCTACAAGGTTCGGAGTGGGGAGTTCTTCACAAGGTATTTTTCTACTTTAGAATCAAAAACCTCTTTGACCCATTCCACAAACAGAATACGAATCACCAAGGTCATGTTATTTGACCTCCGCATAACGTTCAGAATACGAATCACCAAGGTCATGTTATTTGACCTCCGCATAACGAGGGGCATCTGCTCCAAGTACTTTTTAAAGGCTCGTGGATTTTCTGAATGATACACCAGGGGCAGTTTAATTTTGCAATCCCTGCTGGTATTAGCACAGAACAGCAAGGTTAGATGGTCTTTCCTGGACTTGTGACAATGAACTGCTTTTTCTTCTGCAGTACTGAAGGTCCTCCTGGGCATCTCCCAAAAGAAAAGATTGATCTTGTCATAACTGAATACTTGCTGCTCATGAAAAATTGGAAACCATGAATGCATGTCTCACAACTCGCCTTGAATGTTATTTTTTTCTCTTTCTCTTGTTTGAGGGTACACTCGAGCACACTCTCCTATCTTATTTCTCTTCCTCTTGTTTTGTTAAAGTTTTTATAGCTTATATAGGAGATATTTATTGTTGTTACTCTTCTTAAGATATTTGATTTTCCTTTTTTCCTTTCCTCACTGAGCTATTTTCCCTGTTGGAGCCCCTGGGCTTATAGCATCCTGCTTTTCCAACTAGGGTTGTAGCTTAGTAAGTAATAATAATAATAATAATAATAATAATAGGATAACTTAGCTTTTTCACAAATAATATTCCAGTAATCATAAATCCTCCTGACTGCTTCTCATCGATCCAGATGAGAGGCAATTTTCTACATTATAGAGAGCACATAGCTGTTTTGTCAATGTCACCAACCTTTTTGCAATATCAATTCCTCTGATATCTTAATTTTTTTTGAGAATCATACACATTGTAGATGTATAATTGTACTTTTTTGTCAGGTCTATACCACTTCTGTTCCTTGATCCTACTTCTCAAAGATTTCTTTTTTTACCTCTACGATACTCGTCTCTTTGCCATACTTTTTAATAATCTTGGGGGGCGTTGTCTAGATGCTGTACTATACTGTACTGTGGTAAACTATAGCAATCGCAATTCATTAATGAAAATGCTATTTAAAATCTACAAAGAACACTTCCTAAAACGCTCGCAAGATACGGCATAGTGATGATGCTGCTACAAGTGCTGTACGGAAAGTGAGAGAGTTATGGTCCCAGCAAGAGGGGGGATGAAAGCTCAGACAAAACAAAATGGCGTACAAATAGTATGAACACTGCGAAGGTGGCTTATGGGCACCATGGGACTGCTTTTTACACATCACGTACTAGTCTCGTTAGTAATTGTCCACAAAAAATGTACATATGGAGAGAAATTTTTGCTAACAGGCCGTTAAAATGCTCATAAGCCAATTTAAATTTTCGTGCTCACATACAAATTTGCTCATAAACCGAAGTACCACCATACCTCAAGTTAACTGAAACACACATACATACATACATATACCAAAGGCACTTCCCCCAATTTTGGGGGGTAGCCGACATCAACAAGAAATAAAACAAAAAAGGGGACCTCTACTCTCTACGTTCCTCCAGCCTAACCAGGGACTCAGCCGAGTTCAGCTGGTACTGCTAGGGTGCCACAGCCCAACCTCCCACATTTCCACCACAGATGAAGCTTCATACTGCTGAGTCCCCTACTGCTGCAACACAGTTTTGGAAAATACAATACAGTGGTATCTCAAAGATCGAACATAATTAGTTCCAAAACCGTGTTATAACTGAATCAATTTTCCCCCATAAGGATAATTGGAAACATCACCAACTGGTGTCTCACCCAAAAGAATACTCAAATTATGGACCATTTTTACAAGTTTACAACATTAGAATACAGTACAGTATTATTATTATCATTATTACTATCCAAGCTACAACCCTAGTTGGAAAAGCAAGATGCTATAAGCCCAGGGGCTCCAACAAGGAAAAATAGCCCAGTGAGGAAAGGAAATAAGGAAATAAATAAATGAAGAGAACAAATTAACAATAAATCATTCTAAAAACAGTAACAACGTCAAAACAGACATGTCATATATAAACTATTAACAACATCAAAAACAAATATGTCATAAATAAACTATACAAGACTCAAGTCCGCCTGGTCAACAAAAAAGCATTTGCTCCAACTTTGAACTTTTGAAGTTCTACTGATTCAACCACCCGATTAGGAAGATCATTCCACAACTTGGTAACAGCTTGGTAAAGGAATACCAAATAATAGAAGTTATAACTACAATGATAGAATAAATGAATTTACATGGGATAAATCAACGCTGAACTTCAATTTACATGAAGTAAGGCGAGCGGATAGCTTGAATGGAAGGAGGTGATGCAAAGAGGAGATGAGGTGGAGGCATTAGTGTTATTTGGCAAGGGTATCCTCCTCCATAACTCACATAACACATGGGGTTCTGAAGGTTTGCATCCTCATTGGAACAAAATTTACCTGTCCACATTTACTTTTTGGTATGATTTTGCTTACAAGTGAGAGCGCTTACAAAGAAAAAAAAATTAATAGAAACGTAAAAAAAGATACAACAATTATTAGAGCGCAACACACTGGTACATAAACCTGTTTCCGCCAAAGACAAATGTAGCTATTCAGTGACAGGCAGGTGGGTGGAACTACCTCGTCACGCCACTGTTGTTTAAAAACTACTTTGTTGATGATTCAAAGGACATTCCAACCATGCTGAAGACCTATCCATATTTATAAGGGCAGGAGGTTTGTATATGTGTAAGAACAAATGGTAAAAGTAAAAATACAGCTGAAGAAGGTTTTAAGGGCCACTCATGAATGGCAGAGACAAAGGACAGTGACATTGCCTTAGCTAGCAGGACAATGAATGAATGAATGATTTAAAGTTTTCAGGCATCCTGACATCTAAGGTCATTGACGCCGGTAACATTTAATTTATGTATACAAAAATAAAAAATGAAATAAAATAAAAAATTAAAGAGTATTCAATTAAAATCATAAAAATTGAATGTCATAAAAGTTAAATATTTTTCAGAAGACCCTACCAGGACAATATCCAAGAGACTGACCATATATGCATATGATCAGCTTCAACCAAGCTAGGACCAGGGAAGGCCAAACATAGGCTACTGATGACTTAGCAGGTAGTCGTATAGGTTGAAGGTTTGTTGAATATAACTTACAATATTGTTCATAGACTGCTTTATAGGTCACATTTGAGTAGTAACCATCCTTAGAGGACCAGAAGTATCTCATAATCAAAGCAAAGTAATAAATGTGTAAGAAATTATCAAAATAGGGTATTAAGCTTATATCATTTTTCTCTAAATGAGGATGAATAACTATAATCAGCCACCAAATTGAGACTTCACAAAAATTCTTTGGTTACATATTTTTAACGAAATGGAAATTCAAAGTAAGATATTCTTACAACTCGTCACAGGAGAATACTCACCACCTCAGCAGCTGAAAGTATGACTATTACTATGAGTTGGTAGTACAACAATAGTGATTACAGTACCTGTATTATCCATGTTTAATGATAACTTCAGTTAAAACAAAAATGTACTTTAAGACAGAAAAACCTTTGACAGGTAACATTAACGTTCTAAAAAGAACATTAGCTTTTTCCGAAACGAAAAATATAAATGTAGCCAAATGTTACCTAATGCAATGCTAGCCTTTCCTGGAACACCAATACTATAGTTGAATAGGCTTCCTGTCACCAAAATTTAAAAACCAACTAATAAAAGAACTCTTATTGTATGCTGTTTCTCTCAAGTCCCCCTAAAAGGACTAAAATTCCAGAACTGGGTTTGTTTTTGTTAACTCCTCCTAGCAGAGATTAAGCATCTCAAATCTTTCTATTAAAAACAAATATAAATCAACTACCATTTTAAGACAATACAATATCTTAACCCTTTTACCCCCAAAGGAAGTACTGGTACATTTCACAAAACTCATCCCTTTACCCCCATGGACGTACTGGTACGTCCTTGCAAAAAAATGCAATAAAAAAATTTTGTTATCATATTTTTGATAATTTTTTGAGAAAATTCAGCCATTTTCCAAGAGAATGAGACCTACCTGACCTCTCTATGACAAAAATTAAGGCTGTTAGAGCAATTTTAAAAAAATATACTGCAAAATGTGCTGGGGAAAAAATAACACCTTGGGGGTTAAGGGTTGGAAATTTCCAAATAGCCTGGGGGTAAAAGGGTTAATGACTTCTATCTGTAAGATGTCATTAGCATACTAAAACACATGATCTTTCATGCCTTGCAAAACTATCTCACAAATACCTGAGTTCGATTGAAGGGATTCTGGCGCTGACGAGGAGGAACCTTTGGTCTGTACATCCCGTTTTCATCCCTTCCCTGTGTCTCAGATTCTGGAAAAAACAAATTTTTTGTACTGTCTAACATTAGTTTAACAAATAAAATACAATCAGTCAGATTGATAATTATATTTTTGAACAACTCAAATGAAATGGCATAGCAATTACATACCTTAAAACTAAAATCTAAACCTTCAACTTCCTTCAACACAAATAAATTTGGATGGCTTTTATTTTTTAAAGAAAAATATTCCTATAATTATAGTGAAAAAGCCGACCGTTAGAAAATGGTCCGAAATAAAACACCGAGAAGGATGTTAGTACAGCTAGGCAGCAGAAGTCAAAGTGAAGCTGGTTTCTCTACTGTGCTTAACTCGTTAAAAGCACAGCAGTTCCAGCTTCGCTAAAGTTATACATACATACATGTACCCCGGGACTTCCCCCAATTTTGGGGGGTAGCCGACACCAACAATGAAACAAAACAAAAAAGGGGACCTCTACTCTCTACGTTCCTTCAGCCTAACCAGGGACTCAACCGAGTTCAGCTGGTACTGCTAGGGTGCCACAGCCCAACCTCCCACATTTCCACCACAGATGAAGCTTCATAATGCTGAGTCCCCTACTGCTGCTAAAGTTATACTTCTATTAAAGGTTTGTACTATGAAAAGAAACAAACAGCATTCAATACTAGCTGAGGATTAGTATTGAACACTTCCAACTACTACAAAGCAATCTTAAAATCACAAAAAATATAGAGAATAATATTTGGGTAAGCTGCAATATGCTTTAATGCATTTTAAATTACATAGTGTTTAAAGGTTTGAAGGCCACTCATGAATGGCAGAGGCAAAGGACAGTGACATTGCCCTATCAAGCAGGATAATGCCCTAGAGACTGACCATATATACTATACATATTATCAGTGTCCAACCCCCTTTCCACCCAAATTAGGACCAAGGAGGGCCAGGCAATGGCTGCTGACGACTCAGCAGATAGACCTATAAGCTCCCCAAACACCTCCCTCCTCAGTTCACAAGGATGGTGAGGTTGCAGTGACCGAAGAAACTGAAGAGTTTGAGCGGGACTCGAACCCCAATCTGGCATTCACCAGTCAGGGACGTTATCACATCGGCCACCACAAATCAGATGCAATATTAAAATGTGCTTATCTACAACTAAAGTGTTACTTAACCCTTTTACCCCCAAAGGACGTACTGGTACGTTTCACAAAAGCCATCCCTTTACCCCCATGGACGTACAGGTACGTCCTTGCAAAAAAATGCTGAAAAAATTTGTTTTTCATATTTTTCTATATTTTTTTGATAAAATTCAGGCATTTTCCAAGAGAATGAGACCAACCTGACCTCTCTATGACAAAAATTAAGGCTGTTAGAGCAATTTAAAAAAAATATACTGCAAAATGTGCTGGGAAAAAAATAACCCCCTGGGGGTTAAGGGTTGGAAATTTCCAAATACCCCCGGGGGTAAAAGGGTTAAAAACTCCACTGAATCAAGATCGTCATTAACATAAGTGCAAAACATACCAGTCAGTTCATCCAGCTGTTTTTGCAGTTCGGCTACCATCAACTTCAGATAATCGTGGGACGCACGAGACAGAGCCTTCATCCACAGCTCTAAGGACTCCTGCGAATCGGCTGCAAGAACGTACGTTCTCCCACCTCCGCCGTAAAACAGCAATTTGAAAGTGAACTGATCCTCACATTCAGCCAATTCTACAAAGGGAAAAGAAACAGATGAAAAAAATACTCTACAGTTCTTAAAACTTAATCAAATGATTGCTTATATATAAACTATGGGTTTTATCTATCAAAGGTTAATGCTAAATAAATGTTTTCTCTTTGGGTACTAATGTTCATTACTGTACTGGAGACTGAAATGGTGTGGGCATGTAGGTAGTAAGTTGGCCAAGGCACCAGCCACCCATTGAGATACTACCACTAGAGAGTTGTGGTGTCTTTTGACTGACCAGACAGTACTACATTGGATCCTTCTCTCTAGTTATGGTTAATTTTCCCTTTGCCTACACATACACCGAATAGTCTGGCCTATTCTTTACATATACTCCTCTGTCTTCATACACCTGACAACACTGAGATTACAACTGAGATTACCAAAAGGTTAACTACTGCACTGTAATTGTTCAGTGGCCACTTTTCTCTTGCTAAGGGTAGAAGAGACTCTTTAGCTATGGTAAGCAGCTCTTCTAGGAGAAGGACACTCCAAAATCAAACCAATGTTCTCTAGTCTTGGGTAGTGCCATAGTCTCTGTACCATGGTCTTCCACTGTCCTGGGTTAGAGTTTTCTTGCTTGAGTGTACACTCGGGCATACTATTCTATCTAATTCCTCTTTCTCTTGTTTTGTTAAAGCTTATATAGTTTATATAGGAGATATTTATTTTAAGGTTGTTACTCTTCTTGAAATATTTTATATTTCCTTTTTTCCTTTCCTCACTGGGCTATTTTCCCTGTTGGAGCCCCTGGGCTTATATCATCCTGCTTTTCCAACAAAGGTTGTAGCTTAGCAAGTAATAATAATAATAATAATAATAATAATAATAATAATAATAATAATAATAATAATAATAATAATAATAATAATGTGTAAGGATGGATGGTGAGGAAGGAGTGAGGAGGGTATGGGAGGAACCTGTAAAGAGTAGAAGATCAAGAGGGAAGCAGAGAATTAGATGGAAGTAGGAAGATGTGATGTAGTTCTAAGGGAAAAGTATGGGAAATATGTCTGGGTAATAAGCAAAGCTCTACCTCCAGTTTGTTTCTTCATTATGATCAGAGATGAACGTAAACAAAACATTGGTTGCCATTTTTTATCGTGCTTTTTAGCGTGTTTAGGAAACGCATGATATAAAATCGCCTTTAATATTTGTGCCTGTTTTAGTTTAGGGTACTGTAGTACAGTACATGCATTAAGTGTTCTGTACATTAAAGGGTAGTTTGTTAATAGTACTACGTACAAGGGAAGGTTTTAAAAGTCTGAATATACATGTTGAATAAATTGGTAAATATGGTGTCGCTACTTCGCGGATTTTCACCTATCGCGGCCGGGTCTGGAACCTATCTACCGCGATAAACGAGGGTTCACTGTATAAGCATTTAGAACTAAATCCAGAATTAATGTTTATTGTTCCTGTGAGTGATCATGATGTCCTTTGTGTTAGTAGGACTTCTGCTAGAGCAGGGGTGGCCAACCTTTTGTTTCCTATGCACCATTTTTTTCATTTCTAATTCATAAGCGCCACATAAACTTTAACCCCCTTTCAATCCTTTAAGTATGGTGATTTGGACATATTTGGTGGTGATACATAAAATCATATGTGTATATATATATATATATATATATATATATATATATATATATATATATATATATATATATATATATATATATATATATGTGTGTGTGTGTGTGTGTGTGTGTGATAGTGTGGACATATGTAATAGTTGTAAAGGGAAGTATTATTATTAGGATTGTTAACTTTTTCTTTGAGCAGGCATTTTTCTTTTATGATCTCTGGGGTATACTGCGCCAATTGTAATCGTGCAATGCGCCACTGTTGGCGCATGCGCCATGGGTTGGCCACCCCTGTGCTAGAGGATGAACCAACAGGTTCAATGTCAAGATCGTCGTCATAAACATCGCTATTAGTAATATAATCATCGTTATCATGCTCACTATGGATGTCCAAATCATTAGCACTTGTTTCTGAATCATAAAGATAATCAATATCTTTTATCAATATCTTTTATCACGTCAACCGATAACAAAATCTCGATCGATAAGCCAAACAGCAATTACCCCCATCGCCAACAGCGCATGCTTAGCACACTCCTATAACCTCAAAGTATAAGATTTTTGGCAACTTTGCTCTGTAAACGATCACTGATTGGTTAAAGTAGCCTGTGACGTCAATAGAAGGCGGAGCTAAAGGCATACGTATGAGGGAGAAAGGATGTAAAAAATGCATCCACAATATAGACGCTCGCAAGTTGATGGCAATTAATACATCCATTATATGGACGGGTCGTCCTTCGTGGGTTAAAGAAAGTGCTCAGATGTGTAACTTAGCTTACATGCATGGCTGTTCAATCCATCCTGCACTCAATCTGTTTACTGCCCCAAAGAAAGGAAAGGAGAAGGAAGAGAAGTGTCTGAGACTATTATCACCAAACTCATGTCATCCTTGTACCTTAGACAAGATCCTTATGTCTTGAAAGAGCTTGGGAAGCTACATGTTGAGCATTACATACAGGTCCAGCAGAGTAGGTGCCCAAGTACTTGCAGGTAATGTCCCCAAGGTAGAATGATATAAAGGTGGTTTGCTGATGTCAGACCTTTACTCTCATTAGGGGCAATGCACCAGATATCATGAGCTCTCATCCAAGTCATGTGATACACATCTCTGCTGACAGCCAGACCTTTCAACAATCCTGGAAGGTAGGTCTGAAACTGGATTGGTTTTGTTAAGGGAGGGGCAATGGGTTCTTGAAAGGTAGTCTGTGGCAGTCTATAAGGATGCAAATTACTCAAGCCTCCAACAATCACTAATATGACAGGCATCTCCTTATCTCTAAAGCAGCTGGAGAGGAGTGTTTAGCTTTTTTACCCCGTAGGTAGTAGGTTGGCCCTGGCACCAGCCACTCGTTGAGATAATACCGCTACAGAGTTAGTGGATCCTTTGACTGGTCAGACAGTACTACATTGGACCCTTCTCTCTGGTTATGGTTTATTTTCCCTTTGTTTACACATACACCGAATAGTCTGGCCTATTCTTTACATATTCTCCTCTGACCTCATGTACCTGACAACACTAAGATTACCAAACAATTCTTCTTCACTCAAGGGGTTAACTACTACAATGTAATTTTTCATTGGCTACTTTCTTCTTGATAAGAGTAGAAGAGACTCTTTAGTTAAGGTAATCAGCTCTTCTAGGAGAAGGAACTCCAAAATCAAACCATTGTGCTCTAGTCTTGGGTAGGGCCATAGCCTTTGTACCATGATTTTCACTTTCTTGGTTCTCCTTCATGGGGTCTAGAGGACACCTGGGTCTTCTCTACCTACAATACTGGAGGTATGGCTGCCTATAAAGACTTGGCCACAGTTCCCCTTAAAATCATAGAAAGCCTCAAGGAGACTGCACAGTGGCTAAGGGACTTTCAACTGTTGGTTCTCCTTTACTCCACGGCTGCTTCAACCTAGACAAAGCAAGAAGGAACCTAGAACCAATTCATTCTCGAGTGCAAAAGATTTCTTGGTAGCTACCTACTTTGACATGATGGAGGAAAGAATCTCTCCTTTTCGGGAAGAAGTTGGCCCGCAGGTTTGTATACTGATGCGAGAAGAGTCAACATGTTTTCTCCCAACAACACCCACTTTTGATTTTTTAGTATGTCCTATACAGAAGACAAGCTTGTAGTAGCAATCAAGACCAACCAATGGTCGAGCCACTATGTTATTTGAACAGAGGACATGGATAGCTATACCATAGCTTTTGACTCGAGGTAGAAAAGGAAGCACAATGCCCTAAATCTCTCCATTGGGAGGTTTTTCATTAGCCACCAGACTGACATGTAAAGATAGACAGTTACCTCACTTTCTTCTGGGATGTAGAATCTCAACTGTTGTGTCAGAGGAAGAGGCACTAGCTTTCTAGGTTGGCTAGAAGCAATTAAGTTACCTGACCAGATCATAAAATTTAATTGTTCCAAATCAACCATAGCAAAGGTCACACCTCATAAAAGGGTTCCAGAAGACTTCTGGACAGACAAAATAATGTCAAAAGAAGGCACTAAGGTTGTACCTCTGAGGCACTGTACTCATGAAAGAGGTCAATGATCTCTCCAACTAAGGATGCTAAACTCTCATGTCACCCCAAATTCTGTTTTACTTGAGAAGACTTATCCTTCAGGAGGGGTGAAAACACAACAGTCCTCCCAAGTGAATGCTCCCACACGCGTATGATTAGGACAGAGAACCAATATGGGAGCATATATAAGCTTAGCAAAAGGGCATATCGGGAACGATCAATACCATCGTCAAAAGACAAACAACTTCCTAGGTTCAACTAAAGTTAATTTCAAGGATATCCAAGTCCCTGCAAGTGTTCACTAGCACCATCAAGCACACACAAAAAGGAGTACTTTCCACCATTATTGACCAAGTCCACACTTGTACATCCCCAGAATACTTCCACGTATCATACAGGGGAATACAGTTCATTATGCATGTTGCATAAGATTTTTCATAACTCTGACCATCCTTTACATTCAGATCTCCCTGGACAATTCTATCCTGTTCGTAATACTAGGCAGGCAGTTAATTCTAATAGCCAGGCCTTCTCCATCACGAGGCTCAATACTACGCAGTACTCTAGAAGTTTTATTCCAGCTGTTACCAAGTTGTGGAATGATCTTCCTAATCGGGTGGTTGAATCAGTAGAACTTCAAAAGTTCAAAGTTGGAGCAAATGCTTTTTTGTTGACCAGGCGGACTTGAGTCTTTTATAGTTTATTTATGACATATTTGTTTTTGATGTTGTTAATAGTTTATATATGACATGTCTGTTTTGACGTTGTTACTGTTTTTAGAATGATTTATTGTTAATTTGTTCTCTTCATTATTTCCTTTCCTCACTGGGCTATTTTTCCCTGTTGGAGCCCCTGGGCTTATAGCATCTTGCTTTTCCAACTAGGGTTGTAGCTTGGATAGTAATAATAATAATAATAATAATAATACGCATGTGCAAGCTCCGGTCAATAAGCACACGTTTCAGGGAACAAGCACGCATGTGAGCCAAGAGCTGTGTTGACTCCTCCTTTCATCAATCTGAAGACACACAACAGCAGGTAGAAAGTCCAGGGTGGTTCTCCAGTCTAAGATGACAAGGGGGCGCAAGCACTCTTACAAGCAGCCCGATCAACCAGTCACAAGGTACAAATGTGCATAAACGCCACTGACAACCACCGAACAAGAAGATTCAGGCAAAGCCCAAAGAGAATTCTTAAGAGAGGGCTTCAGGTGAGGCATCTTTTTCTTTCCAGAAGAAACAGGCCACAAAGTAGTGAAGGAAGAGGAGGAGAAAAGGCAAGAAGCATACCTCTACATCTTCACCTTACTCTTTAAACTGCCTCCAACTTCTTCAAGCCACATGAGAACAAACTATTAAGATCGATTGATGTGGCTTCCCACAATACTCAGCTACAAGAGTTGACACCCTAACAGACACTGATACTGGGAGAGCAACAGGTGTAAGTGTTCCTGGCCACCTAGGCCAAAGCAAGGTGGTCCAGGAATGAGCGAAAATATAGGTCATTATGAATATCCAAGGAAGTCCACGTATCCCAAAGCTCAGAACTTTATGAAGGAGACATAGATTTGCCATGTGCATGCACAAGGTTCTCACCTGGCAAGAAATCTGCATGTGCAGAAGAAATTTCATACCTGACACCTTCTCAAACCACTCCTGTTGGAAAGGATACCCAGGTGAACACTCAGAAGGGAAATCAGGGCTAAATACATGAAGCCTACAGAAAGAACACAACTGTATACAGTGAACCCTCGCTACTTCGCGGTTCGACCATCGCGGATTCACCACTTCGCGGATTTTTTTCATAACCCATATATATATATGGTAATATATTGGTAATAACAAAATTAACATACTGTACTGAATAATCAATATAATCGATGCAAAAACTAACCTATACACAGATGTGTACAGTAAATGCTTTTGTTTCTTCATTATGATCAGAGAAACGTAAACAAAACACTGGTTGCCATTTTTTATCGTGCTTTTTGGCGTGTTTAGGAAACGCATGATAAAAAATAGACTTTAATATTTGTGCCTGTTTTAGTTTAGGGTACTGTAGTACATGCATTAAGTGTTCTGTACATTAAAAGGTAGTTTGTTAACAGTACTACGTACAAGGGAAGGTTTTAAAAGTCTGAATATACATGTTAAATAAATAGGTAAATATGGTGTCACTACTTCGCGGATTTTCACCTATCGCGGCCAGGTCTGGAACCTATCTACCGCAATAAACGAGGGTTCACTGTAGAGGACAAAAATCATCCACATACTCCTTTTTCCCAACATACCTCCGCTATTCATTAGCAGATTTCACGAGTGAGTTTATTATCTCAATACAAAAGAAAATACAGTACTGTATAAAAAAGGAAAATATTCCCAGCTGCAACCGTTGGGTATTTAAGAGCCTGTAAGTTCTTTAGATAGTAGCGTTTGAAGACCATAGATTTCCAACCCGTGTCCTTTTTAAGGTCATCAAAGTCCATATTCTGGAAATAATTGATGGAGGTAGCTACCGACCGGATATCATGAGCATGGGGAAATGATCCCGGATTGGCTTGTTTAATGAAGTATAGGATCTGTTGCCTAATACCACGTATGGAAATGGTACCTCCTTGTTCTCTGATAAACAAGGGGCCAGACGATCGGGTAGCAGTCCTGGCTAAAAAGGCCCTGAGAGTGGTGACCAGACATAGAGAAGTATCTTGGAGAAGAGGAATAATCTTCCAAGGGGACCACCTATTTTGGGGGTCCTCGTTTTTAGCTAGGAACGCCCTGTCCGGTGAAAGAAGTACTTCACCTGAAGGGAGGAAATCCATGTTTTCACCGGCCGCCACAGGTCGACCCAGAAAAGGGAAATATTTAGCAATAAATATACTAAAGTGAAAGTTTCAACAGCAAGACAGTTGGGCAAAGTGCCGATCGAGACATCTATTCATGACAACGGACAGCTGGGTTATGCCTGGCAGACGGATGAACTACCCTTCAATTATCCGACAGCTGTTGTTGTTGTTACTACTTGCTAAGCTACAACCTTAATTAGAAAAGTAGATGCTATAAGCCCAAGGGCTCCAACTGGGAAAATAGCTCAGTGAGGAAAGGAAATAAGGATATAAATAAACTAAAAGAGAATAATGAACAATATAAAATATCTTAAGAACAGTAACATCAAAATAGATTTTTCATATATAAACTATAAAAACTTAAAAAAAGCAAGGTGCAATGACCACTTCAAACTTACAGTGGATAAAAGTTTATATTCTCATTTGAATAATAGTCACAAAATAATACCTGTAAAACTGCTGCTATTTTCATACACTTAATATCTACCAATTTAAAAGTCATCTGTATAACAAAATACGTATAAAACTGCTGCTATTTTCTAACAGTTAATATTTACCAATTTAAAAGATTCCTCTGTATAACAGTCATGTATTTTCTAATTCTAATATACAGTGTCTAAGGAGTATGACTGGTGTATCTCGAGTAGATAGGGTTAGGAACGATGTGGTGAGAGTGAGAACGGGTGTAAGAAATGAGTTAGCGGCTAGAGTGGATATGAATGTGTTGAGGTGGTTTGGCCATGTCGAGAGAAAGGAAAATGGCTGTCTGCTAAAGAAGGTGATGAATGCAAGAGTTGATGGGAGAAGTACAAGAGGAAGGCCAAGGTTTGGGTGGATGGATGGAGTGAAGAAAGCTCTGGGTGATAGGAGGATAGATGTGAGAGAGGCAAGAGAGCGTGCTAGAAATAGGTATGAATGGCGAGCGATTGTGACGCAGTTCCGGTAGGCCCTCCTGCTTCCTCCGATGCCTTAGATGACCGCGGAGGTAGCAGCAGTAGGGGATTCAGCATTATGAAGCTTCATCTGTGGTGGATAACGGGGGAGGGTGGGCTGTGGCACCCTAGCAGTACCAGCTGAACTCGGTTGAGTCCCTTGTTAGGCTGGGAGGAACGTAGAGAGTAGGGGTCCCCTTTTTTGTTTTTGTTTCATTTGTTGATGTCGGCTACCCCCCAAAATTGGGGGAAGTGCCTTTGGTATATGTATGTATGTATGTAATATGCATTACTAAACCATGGATATTTAGGTTTCTGAAAGACCCTCATTTGCATTCAGGTACACACACATTCTGTAATATATGCATTTCTGAGAAACACCCAGGGATCAATTCCCCAACTTGGATTTTAACTTCATGAACAGGATTAACAAAGAGTACATCTGCCATAGAGTAACCTGAGCATTCAGTTACTCAGCAAAACAAAAGAAAGAAATCAATTATACTGACCTATAGTACAGCCTTCCAAAATTATCACTCCAATGGGTTCGCGGTCTCCTTTCTTCTCGAAATAGAAGAGCAGGTTTCCTTTTAAGACAAACCAACGCCTTTGGAAGCTTTTATTCACCTGAAAAAAAGTCAAAGCAAAGACAACTGTAATAATTTCAAAACTTACATTTACAACTGTTAAATAAAATAATTTTTCGAGGTCTATTGCTAACTCTTACAGCATATAATTCAGTAGGTCTAGTTTGGTATAAAATAAAAGGACTTTTGGTTTAGCGAGAGGTCTTTTTCATCAATATAACTCGAGTTTCAAGTCTCATATGTATAGCGGGTATTAATCATGGATGGTACTACAGTACTACATATCCCTGGGTAAACATACTGCGGACATTCTGTAGATTTTGGCAGATCACGTAAAATAATATACGGATACATGCCAGATGAAAGTCAGTAACACATCACTTATGAAAAATGATAAAAATGTGGTGATAATTAAGGGATTTTGACGAAGGAAAAATCTATTTCTGGGGAGAGACCTGTGGCGCCCGGTGAAAAGAGTCCTTCTTATATATCTTTTCTGATAAAACCTTCCAATTATACCAGAGAAAGATTAAAGCATGGAATGCTGAGGTTACTACCCTCGCGCGAGCACCTTTTGGGTGTCGTGTATAAAGCAAAGGCATCTATGTGATCAGGCACCGCAGAGGGATTAAATGCATTCTGAACATGAATAAAAGCATTATTTTCAAAGAAAGTATTGGATCATGGAAAATGCAAAAATAATTTCCAACCAATATTGTATAAGTTTTGGTTAACTTCCAGTATATACATGTTCATTAGACAGTACTTTATTCTAATTCCAGTTTTAATGATTACACAGTATTCCACTTCCATTTTTAAAGATCATCCCCCACTAGTCACTAATACTCGAAATTCACAATGAATAATTTATATGCAACCATGACATTATGTGAATTATTGCTATAACATTATTCTATGAATTCTATACACATTTTATGGCAAATTGAATTCAAAGAAAAAGTACTTTCTTCATATTCACATAAAGTGAATAAATTTGGGTAAAGAAGAAAATATCAAGGCAACCTAGAGAAAAAAATAAACCAAATGTAAAAAATGATAAAAGTACAGTAATTCACATTTTAAAGATTCTTCTAAAATAGAGAATGTTTTCAGCAGAGCTTAAACGAAGGTTTAAATTGTTAACCGTCAGTTAACAACTGATGGAGAGCGCAGGAGAGTAGCTCCGTCCACTCTCATGTCAGACTCTCCACTACTGACCTTCGGCTCAGGACTGAGAAGGGCGGTTGACGTGGAAAGTTTAAACTCTAAAGGACCCAGATTTATATAGATAGGAAAATTACAAATTACTTTCATAATCTTATTTTTGTTCCGATGTGTTTACAAATCTTCTGTCTTTTAAATTGGAGAGACTCACTTATCGGTGGATAGGAAGTCCCCCTAGGAATGGAACTGGTTGGTTCTTTATCTTCTCTGGAACCAGATTTATATAGATAGGAAAATTACAAATTACTTTCATAATCTTATTTTTGTTCCGATGCGTTTACAAATCTTTTGTCTTTTAAATTGGAGAGACTCACTTATCGGTGGATAGGAAGTCCCCCTATTATTACTTACTAAGCTACAACCCTAGTTGGAAAAGCAGTATGCTATAAGCCCAGGGGCTCCAACAGGGAAAATAGCTCAGTGCGGAAAGGAAAAAAGGAAAATAAAATATTCTAAGAAGAGTAACAACAATAAATATCTCCTATATAAATATAAAAACTTTAACAAAACAAGAGGAAGAGAAATAAGATAGGAGAGTGTGCTCGAGTGTACCCTCAAGCAAGAGAACTCTAACCCAAGACAGTGAAAGGCCATGGTACAGAGGCTATGGCACTACCCAAGACTAGAGAACAGTGGTTTGATTTTGGAGTGTCCTTCTCCTAGAAGAGCTGCTTACCATAGCTAAAGAGTCTCTTCTACCCTTACCAAGAGGAAAGTGGCACTGAACAATTACAGTGCAGTAACCCCTTGGGTGATGAAGAATTGTTTGGTAATCTGTGTTGTCAGGTGTATGAGGATAGAGGAGAATATGTAAAGAATATGCCAGACTATTCAGTGTGTATGTAGGCAAAGGGAAAATGAACCGTAACCAGAGAGAAGGATCCAATGTAGTACTATCTGGCCAGTCAAAAGACCCCATAACTCTCTAGCGGTAGTATCTCAACGGGTGGCTGGTGCCCTGGCCAACCTACTACCTATAGAATGGAACTGGTTGGTTCTTTATCTTCTCTGGAACCAGATTTATATAGATAGGAAAATTACAAATTACTTTCATAATCTTATTTTTGTTCCGATGCGTTTACAAATCTTTTGTCTTTTAAATTGGAGAGACTCACTTATCGGTGGATAGGAAGTCCCCCTAGGAATGGAACTGGTTGGTTCTTTATCTTCTCTGGAACCAGATTTATATACAGTAGATAGGAAAATTACAAGTTACTTTCATAATCTTATTTTTGTTCCGATGTGTTTACAAATCTTTTGTCTTTTAAATTGGAGAGGCTCACTTATCGGTGGATAGGAAGTCCCCCTAGGAATGGAACTGGTTGGTTCTTTATCTTCTCTGGAACCAGATTTATATAGATAGGAAAATTACAAATTACTCTCATAATCTTATTTTTGTTCCGATGTGTTTACAAATCTTTTGTCCTTTAAATTGGAGAGCCTCACTTATCGGTGGATAGGAAGTCCCCCTAGGAATGGAACTGGTTGGTTCCTTATCTTCTCTGGAAGATGCCAGTCTCCCCGGTCCCAAAGCAGGAGTGAGGGGGATGACCCTAGCACTCCAGCAACCTAATCACCTCATCATAGTAATGAGTAGTGGATATAGGGCCTGGCCAGTAAATGGCACCAAACAGCCAATGGGTTGATCAGAAATGCAGCTTACCAGCATGAATGTCAAATCCAGTGTGGAATGGTACAAATGCTACATCAATGAGGAAAGGAAAAGTAGAGGAGGCAGCCATTCTACCTTTCCTCCAGGCTTACGTTGAACATATCTCCATGGGCAACCTACTTCTTGTCCCAAATGGAAGTTGGGCTGGGTATACAACTACTTAAGCAGCCACTTTATTATTATTATTATCAAATGCTAATAGGCTGGAGGAACGTAGAGAGTATAAGTCCCCTTTTTTGTTTTGTTTCTTGTTGATGTCGGCTACCCCCCAAAATTGGGGGAAGTGCCTTTGGTATATGTATGTATGATTAAATGCTAAACTACAACCCTAGTTGGAAAAGCAAGATGCTATAAGCCCAGGGGCCCCAACAGGGAAAATAGCCCAGTGAGAAAAGAAAATAAAAAGAAAATATTTTAAGTATAGTAACAACATTAAAATAAATATTTCCTATAAAAACTATAAAAACTTTAACAAAACAAAAGGAAGAGAAACTAGATAGAAGTGTGCCCAAGTGTACCCTCAAGCAAGGCCAAGACCAAATTTGTCGAAGGACTTGTGAGTATACTACCTTAAACAGGTTGTTCTTCATAGTAAAATGAAACCAATACCATTGACTTTAGGAGCTCTAGTGTGCCCTGGTACCACAATCCCATTAAAGGCCAAAGCATAAGATCTTTGAATGATTCATGAAGCTCGAAAGCGACCATATTCTTGACACCTCTTTCTTCATTCTACCAGTGCTTAGGAAGTCTCTGACACTGAAGCCCGAGATGTCCATTCCTCTTCTGATAACACAGCAAAGCCCTCATGGGGCACAAAATCATTTCTGCTTGATTACTATCCGACGCTTCATGAAGTGATGGGATGGAGAAGGTTTCGATCCTGGGTTGTGTCGACAGGTTCTGGGTTTAGTCACAAATTCAGGAATATACTAGAGATTTTCCAGCTCTCAAGGTAGGTGCAACTCACCAACTCCTCACCAAAACTCATCATCATCATATACCAAAGGCATCATATACCAAAGGCACTTCCCCCAATTTTGGGGGGTAGCCGACATCAACAAGAAACAAAACAAAAAAGGGGACCTCTACTCTCTACTTTCCTCCAGCCTAACCAGGGACTCAGCCGAGATCAGCTGGTACTGCTAGGGTGCCACAGCCCAACCTCCCACATTTCCACCACAGATGAAGCTTCATACTGCTGAGTCCCCTACTGCTGCTACCTCCGCGGTCATCTAAGGCACCGGAGGAAGCAGCAGGGCCTACCGGAACTGCGTCACAATCGCTCGCCATTCATTCCAGCCACCCGTTGAGATACTACCGCTAGAGAGTTATGGGGTCTTTTGACTGGCCAGACAGTACTACATTGGATCCTCCTCTCTGGTTACGGTTCCTTTTCCCTTTGCCTACATACACACTGAATAGTCTGGCATATTCTTTACATATTCTCCTCTATCCTCATACACCTGACAACACAGATAACCAAACAATTCTTCATCACCCAAGGGGTTACTGCACTGTAATTGTTCAGTGCCACTTTCCTCTTGGTAAGGGTAGAAGAGACTCTTTAGCTATGGTAAGCAGCTCTTCTAGGAGAAGGACACTCCAAAATCAAACCACTGTTCTCTAGTCTTGGGTAGTGCCATAGCCTCTGTACCATGGCCTTTCACTGTCTTGGGTTAGAGTTCTCTTGCTTGAGGGTACACTCGAGCACACTCTCCTATCTTATTTCTCTTCCTCTTGTTTTGTTAAAGTTTTTATAGTTTATATAGGAGATATTTATTGTTGTTACTCTTCTTAGAATATTTTATTTTCCTTTTTTCCTTTCCGCACTGAGCTATTTTCCCTGTTGGAGCCCTTGGGCTTATAGCATACTGCTTTTCCAACTAGGGTTGTAGCTTAGTAAGTAATAATAAGTAATAATAATAATAATAATAATAGCACGCTCTCTTGCTTCTCCGAGTAAAACCACAATCTTAGAGAGTTAGTACTCTTCTGATAACCTTTTCTAGCTCATATGGGACATGCATAAGGAATTTGAGAACATAAGTCACATCCCACTCTAAGAGACAGATGTCTTGGTGTTGGCAAGACACCTCAAAGCTCTTCATAAGCATAAACAACTCCCACAAGGAGGGTGTTTATGCTTTTAAAACTCAGAAGGCAAGACTCAAGGCTGAGCAGTAGCCTTCCACAGGCATGACTGAGGAGTGATACTTGGCGAAGATCGACAAGTAAGTTCACGATCCACGCTAAAGATGCTAACAGATTGGGATACCACTCGGCTTGTGGCCATCTAAGAGCATCCCAGTTCATCTGAGACCTTGCATGTAGTTAGCAAAACAAACTGAAAGGGGGAAAGGCGTAGGCATCCAAAACACCCATGGGTCTTCCTCTAACATTCCCCATGGATCTGGAATGAGGAACAGAACACTAGGAGCTCCCTGTTTACCTGTATGGCAAAGAGATACGTTTCAGGGGAACCCCCAAAAAGCAAGATGTCTTTCCGCTTTGCTAGTATGTAGGGACTACCCCGATCCTGCAACTGACCAAATCTAGTAGTACATTCCTCTA
Organism: Palaemon carinicauda; assembly: GCF_036898095.1. NCBI lineage: Eukaryota > Metazoa > Arthropoda > Malacostraca > Decapoda > Palaemonidae > Palaemon > Palaemon carinicauda. Next base: position 69,867,218 of record NC_090753.1, read on the forward strand.
CACCGAAATGTATCTGAACGAAAGCTCTATCATGTGGTTCCCAATGAAGATATACATCTGCTCTGTTGACATGCAAAGAGATAGGGAAACCATGCCTCCTTTCTTTTTCATGTAAGCTACTACAGCATTGTTGTTACTCTCATCAACACTATCGAGTGCTTCCTCAAACATTCTTGGAATGATTGTTGTACCTCCAAAACACTGATGCACAAGTATTTCTTCTGTTGAACACACACATGATGCAACAAGATTCCCAAGGTACATACCCAACAAGTGGGGAGTTGAGAGAGATTCCCCTACGGAGGTTTTCTTTTTCCAGACACCAGAGACCAGCCTGTACCTCCTATCCCATTGGAACAGGACAGAACATGGGAGACCAGACCAAACAGTGATCCTTCAACGCCACTGAAAGGGCCTCTGATGAGGTCTACAACTCCCCTGTAGAGCAAGCTTCTCCAACAAGGAAGGAGAGCTAAGACGACTAACCAACATCAACCTGAAAGTATCGCCTCGACAGAGGAGTTGTGCTTCCTCTCTGAACTTGCTAATGCAATTTTCTGATGGAAGACCTGCTACTGCTATGATTATCAGCATGTCCAGATACTTCAACCTCTGCTTGGGTATCAGATGTGTCTTCTCCCAATTCACCCTGATTCCAAGATTGTGACTAAAGGTTAAAAGGTTCTCTCGATCCTGTGGCAATTGACTATCCGAGGAGGCCAGGATCAACCAATCGTTAGGATACATAAAATGAAATATCTGGTACATGAAGACCCAAGCTGTCAACACGAGAACACTTGAATGAACAACTGGAGAGCATTGCATAGTCCAAACACAGGGTATTAAACTGGTACACTGCTCAACTGTTGAGAAAAAAAGAGAAGGGTAATTGGAAATACTGCATGAAATTTTCAGATCCACTGAAAGCATGAAGTCTCTTTCTCTGATGGAACTCAGTAAAGTTCATACAATTACATCCTGAACCTTCTTGCTGTATAAATTACTTCAGAGGAGAGAGGTCAATGACCTGTCTTGCAGCCCTCAACTGACTTCTCCACCAAGAGGAGGAGACTGTAGAACCCAGGAGACCCGTTTCAAACATCTTCAAGTGCAATCTTCTCCAACATCCCCTTTACCTCTGCAACATTATTATTATTATTATTATTATTATTATTACTTACTAAGCTACAACCCTAGTTGGAAAAGCAGTATGCTATAAGCCCAGGGGCTCCAACAGGGAAAATAGCTCAGTGCGGAAAGGAAAAAAGGAAAATAAAATATTCTAAGAGTAACAACAATAAATATCTCCTATATAAACTATAAAAACTTTAACAAAACAAGAGGAAGAGAAATAAGATAGGAGAGTGTGCTCGAGTGTACCCTCAAGCAAGAGAACTCTAACCCAAGACAGTGAAAGGCCATGGTACAGAGGCTATGGCACTACCCAAGACTAGAGAACAGTGGTTTGATTTTGGAGTGTCCTTCTCCTAGAAGAGCTGCTTACCATAGCTAAAGTCTCTCTTCTACCCTTACCAAGAGGAAAGTGGCACTGAACAATTACAGTGCAGTAACAATGCTAGGGCTTTCGTTGATACTGGAGGATGGCTACAAATACTTTCAACCTACAAATTAGAAGAGGGCTGACATTCCTCTTTTGCCTTGTCTTTGCATCCCTTGATGATCTTGTTAGGTTGGGGGGCCTCGATAGGTCTGTTCATGCACAGGATCCTTCTGAGTGGTAGTACTTGCCGGTGGTCCTGATCGAGGTCAAGAGGTCGTGGCAACCTCATCCCCATAAATCATACAGGCATGCCAGCCCCCAGAAGGTTTATCCAAAACCTTCCTTGAAGTGTTAAAGCCCTTGAAGGAAACTGCAGTGGATCAAGGACTTTGCTCAAGAAATCTATTCCCCCCTCCATGAATATGAGCATTACAACCCAAGGCCAGAACCAGCAACATAATTGGGGTCCAATGGAAGACCAGGCTGATTGTCATCAGAGAGAAAGATCTCTGGAGCAGATCAAATTAGAGACAGATTGGGTACAAAATACCCTTCTCGTACTGATCATGGTAGAGAGCAGACCTCCATGTTACCTCAGCCACCAACCCATGGCCACCGCCTATGCACAAGCACACAGCAATGTCCTAAAGTGGTGCCATTTTCTAAATTCAGTATACCAAAGTATCCAAACCAGAGAAAGGAATACCACTCCCCCGTAAATGCAGCAACAATGTAAGAAAGTCCCCAAGGTCTTGAAACACCTGGAAAATGGCATGAGTGCACTGAAAAAAAGATTAAACTTGAATAGGATATAACAGTATGCCTGTACTCATAGCAGTCAAAGACAAAAGTCATTAACTACACTTTTAACAATTTCAGCAGTCCTTGCAGTTCCGCTGGAAACACTCCCTACTCCTAGGGACTAAAGGATTGCATTTGCGTAGGAAAAATTTGTATAAACTGTGAAGTACAGTACAGATCTCATTTGGAATATCTTTTCTGACAGACAAAATCTTATTATAAAGGAACATCACGCAACTCTCTCAACTTTACAAAATTCAACACACCTACTTATTATTATTATTATTATTACTATCCAAGCTACAACCCTAGTTGGAAAAGCAAGATGCTATAAGCCCAGAGGCTCCAACAGGGAAAAATAGCCCAGTGAGGAAAGGAAATAAGGAAATAAATAAATGAAGAGAACAAATTAACAATAAATCATTCTAAAAACAGTAACAACGTCAAAACAGACATGTCATACATAAACTATTAACAACATCAAAAACAAATATGTCATAAATAAACTATAAAAGACTTTACAAGTTTGAGCGAAACTACCAACAAATATAATCTCATTATAGTTTTATTAGAGAAAGCTATAAAATAAATTCTAAATCATAATTTCATTAAGCATTACCCTTGGAAAATTACATACCAAACGTATAGAAGTTCACAGGAAAAAGATTTCCATATTTGGATATCCCTCAGTAAAAGATAATTTGAAAAGTGGATAGATAAGGAAATAAGAACAGACAGAAATTAGGGGTGGCTTATACTATATATCAAAGTCTGGAAAAATATTTATGCTGTAAAAGCTCAAATATCATTAACTTATACCATTATATAACAGTACTTGCTAGACATTTTTTGATAGAATACCTATCACTATATCATGTTCCGAAGAAAAATAAAAACTGATTCTTGTGGCAACATTATTTCTCAATGCATTTTATCCCTTTCACCCCCAAAGGACGTACCGGTACGTTCTTGCAAAACACTGTTAATTACATATTTTTAAATTTTTTTGATAATTTTACGAGAAACTTCAGGCATTTTCCAAAAGAATGAGACCAACCTGACCTTTCTAGGACAAAAATTAAGCTTGTTAGAGCAATTTTAAAAAATTATTTAGCAAAATGTGCTCGAAATTTAACCTTATGGTGGGGGTAAAAGGGTTAACATGGAAATTGCTGACAAAGCACAGAACGAGCTTATAACTACATGCACCTATTTTTTTTCAAATAGTATATACTGTATAGTATTTTTCTTTTTAGTGGCAATTGTATGTAGGGACTGCTTAAGTGATGTAAAAAAAAATCTACATACTACAAATTTAAGAAAAAAATTTTGTTTTTCCTAGCTATACAAACCTGAATCATTTATATGGGTTACTCCTAGCCTTATTTTCTATGACCAGACAATCCCAGAAAATTGATTACATCAGCTTCGTTGCTAAGCAACCACTGCGTATGCAGTTAAGGCGAGATCTTTGATAAATGACATGGGGTTTGTATACATACATACATATACCAAAGCACTTCCACCAATTTTGGGGGGTAGCCGACATCAACAAATGAGCCAAAAACAAAAAAGGGGACCTCTACTCTCTACGTTCCTCCCAGCCTAACAAGGGACTCAACCGAGTTCAGTTGGTATTACTAGGGTGCCACAGCCCACCCTCCCACATTATCCACCACAGATGAAGCTTCATAATGCTGAATCCCCTACTGCTGCTACCTCCGCGGTCATCTAAGGCATCGGAGGAAGCAGCAGGGCCTACCGGAACTGCGTCACAATCGCTCGCCATTCATTCCTATTTCTAGCACGCTCTCTTGCCTCTCTCACATCTATCCTCCTATCACCCAGAGCTTTCTTCACACCATCTTCCTCTTGTACTTCTCCCATCAACTCTTGCATTCATCACCTTCTTTAGCAGACAGCCATTTTCCATTCTCTCAACATGGCCAAACCACCTCAACACATTCATATCCACTCTAGCCGCTAACTCATTTCTTACACCCGTTCTCACCCTCACCACTTTGTATAGCCAGGAAAAATACAAATCTGTTTTTAAAATTTGTAGTATATTCCTACGCAGATACAAACTTCTGAGCCATTTAAATGCGAGTCTTCCTTAGGTAAGAGGAAGTCTCTGTGACGTTAACCCTTTAACCCCCAAAGGACATACTGGTACGTTTCACAAAACCCATCCCTTTACCCCCATGGACGTACCGGTACGTCCTTGCAAAAAAATGCTATAAAAATTATTTTCTTTCATATTTTTGATAATTTTTTGAAAAAATTCAGGCATTTTCTGAGAGAATGAGACCAACCTGACCTCTCTATGACAAAATTTAAGGCTGTCAGAGCAATTTAAAAAAAAATATACTGCAAAATGTGCTTAAAAAAAAATAACCCTTGGGGGTTAAGGGTTGGAAAGTTCCAAATAGCCTGGGGGTAAAAGGGTTAAGAGGCACTGTATGCCCTTCCTCTCAGAGATACAATTACCATAAGGAATAGAAAGAGATCAAAGTGAATTAATTGTGAATAGTGTAGCCAGCTCATAAAGAGGCTAAGCCATACATTAGAGTCTAGAGAATAATTTTCTTTGCCGGAGGTGAAGTCATATGAACATTAAGAGTTACTTAATATTAAAAATTTCTATATATCATTAGATATATCATCAAATACTAAATTCAAGACATTTTTACTTGCAGTAAGGTGGAATCCAGGAGAAGGCTTACAGTCCAATCAAAATCATCAACCGTCTTAGTGCTTAACCCTTTTACCCCCAGGGGATTTGGAAATTTCCAACCCTTAACCCCCAGGGAGTTATTTTTTTCCCAGCACATTTTGCAGTATATTTTTTTTAAATTGCTCTAACCGCCTCAATTTTTGTCATCGAGAGGTCAGGTTGGTCTCATTCTCTTGGAAAATGCCTGAATTTTCTCAAAAAATTATCAAAAATATGCAAAAAAAAATTTAAACAGCAGTTTTTTGCAAGGACGTACTGGTACGTCCATGGGGGTAAAGGGATGAGTTTTGTGAAACGTACCAGTATGTCCTTTGGGGGTAAAAGGGTCAATACATACCCTTACAATGCAAAAAATGAATAATGCATGAGATAAGAACAGTTACGTGCCCCGTAAGACCTTATAATTAGATTATTTGTTGTGCTGCAAGAATAGGGCCTATAGAGGTGTCTAAAGACCTGCGTGTGCAATGTTTAAGATAATGGTCCGTAAAAGTGGTTTGTCTCTTCCATACACCAGCTTTGAGGACTTGTGTTAGTGGTTTTTGCGGAGTGTTAGGTTTGCAACAAGTCCACTTATATCATGTGCTCAAGGGAGAGCCTTGGCGATGCTTAACCAGAGGATCTATAGGCTCTCACACTTGTTTCTCTTAACCAGAAATAGAGTGTTTCTGGATACTTTCTTTATGGACCAGCCGGTGGTAACGAACAAATTAGGGATTTTTGGTCTAAGCATTCTTTTCAGATATTTACGCACTGCTCTTACGGGACGGAGTAACTGTCACCCGGGTCAACAGTTAACTCCTAGAGAGACAAGATCTTGAAAGTCAAATCTGAGATCGTTTTCAACCAGATTCTGGGTTTTGGTCACAAATGACAAAGATAGTGACGCAGTTCCAGTAGGCCCTGCTGCTTCCTCCGGTGCCTTAGATGACCGCGGAGGTAGCAGCAGTAGGGGACTCAGCAGTATGAAGCTTCATCTGTGGTGGAAATGTGGGAGGTTGGGCTGTGGCACCCTAGCAGTACCAGCTGAACTCGGCTGAGTCCCTGGTTAGGCTGGAGGAACGTAGAGAGTAGAGGTCCCCTTTTTTGTTTTGTTTCTTGTTGATGTCGGCTACCCCCCAAAATTGGGGGAAGTGCCTTGGTATATGTATGTATGTAGTTCCCTCCACCCTATGGAATGTGACATAAAATAGACCATGTAATTCACCTACTCTCTTGGCTGTAGCTAAGGGAAGGAGGAATAAGGTCTTTAAGGTAATGTCCCTATCTAAGGCTTTAGGCAAAGGTTGGTAAGGGATTGTCTTAAGGCCCATAGAACTTTTGTCACATCCCAGGCAGGGGGTTTGAGTTCTCGGGGAGGGAAAGACTGCTCGAAACTACTAATAAAAACTGAGAATTCCTAAGATAAGGAGAGATCAAGCCCTTTCAGTTTGAATACCTGTCTCAAGGCCAAGCAGTAGCTTTTCACTGCAGTGACAAAGGGATTTCTTATTCCTCAGGAACACCAAAAAGTTTGCAATCAGGGGAATAGCAGCTTCAAGTGGAGCAATATCCCCCCTATGATAACAATCACAGACGAGTTTCCGCTTGGCCAATACTGCTGCAGAAGACTTTCGGAGATATCCGGAAAGCTGTTTCACAGTTGGTCTCGAAAAGACTTTATTTTTGGAGACGATGCTGGATAGTCTCCAACCATGAAGAGACAGGCAATGCACTGCGTCATGGAACACACTTATGTGCGGCTGTCGTAGGAGGTTTGGCCCTTCTGGAAGTTCTCTTCAAACTTCTCACAGGTCTGAATACCATTCCACTGCTAGCCACTTTGGAGCTATTAGCATTACTCTGAATCCCTGGGATGTTAAAAATCTGTTAACCCTTTTAGCCCCAAAAGGACGTACTGGTACGTTTCACAAAAGCCATCCCTTTACCCCTATGGACATACCGGTACGTCCTTGCAAGAAAATGCTATAAAAGAATTTTTTTCACATTTTTGATAATTTTTTTTAGAAAATTCAGGCATTTTCCAAGAGAATGAGACCAACCTGACCTCTCTATGACAAAAATGAAGGCTGTTAGAGCACTTTAAAAAAAATATACTGCAAAATGTGCTGAGAAAAAAATAACTCACTGGGGGTTAAGGGTTGGAAATTTCCAAATAGCCTGGGAGTAAAAGGGTTAATTGCCTGGTGAATCCGACAGAACAGTGGGAAGGCATAAAGCTTTAGTCCATTTCATGGGTGTTGAAATGCATCTGCCATTACTGCAACTTGGTCTGGGACTGGAGTGCAATACACTGGGAGTGTGTGATTCAGGTAAGTGGGGAACATGTCCAGAGACAGGGAACCCCAAAAAGTCACAAGTCTCTTCACCATTAGAGGAAGAAAAGACCATTCTGAACCAAATGTCGTCCCTCGGCGGCTCAGATGGTCTGCAATGATGTTCCTCTCCCTAGGATAAGCCTCACCGAGATAGAGATTGATTGGCATTAAGTCCACTTGATTATCTCTACTGCTAGATTGCATAGCAGGAGAGGCTGGGCCTCCTTGTTTGGAGATGCAGGTCACTACAGTGGAGTTGTTGCTCATCAACAGCACAGAGTGACCTTTCAATCTCTGAGAAGTGGAGTAAAGCTAGTTGCACTGCTTTCAATTCAAGGAAAATTATGTGAAAGGCCTTGTCCTCTTCTGACCACTGGCCTGAGATGTGCTCCCTTCCTAGGTGATCACCCTAACCTTGGCAAGAAGTATCTGTGAACAAGAGTTGTGGAAGAGGAGCCTGTAGGAGAGTTCCCGCTAACAGGCTCTCCTCATTCAGCCACCAATGGAGATCGTTTACTATCTCTCAAGGTATATACAGCAGGGTTGCAGGGTGGTCTGATGTCTGCGAGCATTGGCTCTTTCTCCAATGAGGAGAGATGACCAAGCAGTTTCTACCAAGAGTGGGCAGGAAAGGGTTTCTCTTCCAGAGGAATCACTGCTAATTCTCTGAATCTCGAGATTCTGTCGGCTGATGGATAGGCTTTGGCTCGAACTGAGTCTATGGTCATACACAGGTACCTGATGGACTGATGGGGGACAAGGCTGGACTTCTGCAGGTTCAGTTGGCGTCCTAACTCCTTGCAAAGATCTAAAAGTTAATCCTTGTGTCTTAACATGAGAGCTTGGGATTCTGCTAGGAGAAGCCAGTCATCCAAGTACCTCTGAAGTATAAAACCCGTAGCATAAGCCAAGACTGCAACAAGGACATAGAGTTTGGTGAAGACCTGAGAGTGTTGACAGGGCGAAGCACAGCATTCTGAACTGAAATATCTTGCCTCGAAAGAGAAACCTTTAGGTACTTCCTTGAGGAAGAATGAATACAAACCTGAAAGTAGGCGTCTTTCAGGTCTATGGTCAAAAGGAAATTGTTCTTCATGATGGGCTGGAGAATGGTGATCGGAGTCTCCATTTTGAACTTTGTCTGTAGCACATAAAGATTCAAGTGGGAGAAGTCTAGAACGTGTCTCCAACTATCCATCAGCTTCTCTACCAGGAACAGATTTCTGAGGAACCCTTGAGAATCGCTTAAGACTTCTTCCCCAGCTACTTTGGCCAACAATTAGGAGACTTTTTCTAACAAGAGTAGATCTTTTACCGAGCCTTTCGAATAAAATTGCAGGATAGATAGTCAAGAGTTCTGGTTAGAGGTAGCGGACAGGCTATGAAAGGGACGCGACATCCTAAACGGAGGACTTCTACCATCCAAAGGTCGGCTCCGAAGTCCTGCCACCTTTACCAAAATCTTTGTAAGCATCCCTCCCCCTACTGGTGGTAAGCTGGGGAACATGCCTTCCCTAGCATAAGCCTCTGAGACTGCACCCTCTTTACCATGAAGGATGTCCTCTCTCCAACGATAGGTAGGTCTGGGGGCTTGCCTCCTGGGTTGTAGCAAATATGTTGGAGGTAAAAGTCTTCTTTGCTTAGGAACTGGTTTAAAAGTAGGGTTCCTTAGCTGTTGCAAGGGAGCAGGCAACCTTGGTGCCACCACCTTTCTCATCATAGGACCTTGTCCTAGCCTCTCCACCTATTCCATCGCCGTAGCTACATCAGAGTGCGGGAAAAGAGAAGGGGACCTTACTAGATCTGAGTTTCTCAGGGCTAAATCATCTCTTAGAGACAACTGCTTAGAGTATTTGGCTAAGACAGCGTCATGCCTCTAGAACACAATTACCCCATAAGTACACGTTCTATTGTAGAAAGAATTCTAAGGCTTCGGCTTCAGATCTGGATAGTTCTTCAAACTATTTAAGGGCGTACTCATTTTTACGGTTTTCTGTTACCGTAAAATGGAAGACTACCCCGACCAGGCTTGGTTTGCATAGTTGCTACCTCCACATTTGCCATTTCGTGACCAGAAACAAGAGGGGAGGTTAGTCAGTTTATCTGCTGGTACCAATGGAACCAGATTAGTAACATCAGTGTCAAATCAGTGTCAATAGGAAGTGGGCTCCGGTATGCGGCAACAGTACTCGCATGGTGATTCCACTGAAGATCTTTTACCTCGGCAAGAAGGAAAAACCAGGTGCATATCAACTTCTACCCAACTCATAAATGTACCACGGGCCGGGGCATGAACGCATAAAACCAACTAACTAGTAATGTTGCACATACCACTCGTACATACATACATACATACATACATACATACATACATATACCAAGGCACTTCCCCCAATTTTGCGGGGTAGCCAACATCAACAAATGAAAAAAAAAAAAAGGGGACCTCTACTCTCTACGTTCCTCCCAGCCTAACATGGCCGCGGGGGCACAAAAACAATTAGAATAGCGCCAACGTTATCCCGGCGTGTCGTAAGAGGCGGGAACCCCTTATCCTGTATCTACATCCTGTGCGACATCGACATATCACTCGTAACTCACAAATAATGATAGATGCGCAAGTGACAGTGAATATTAAAGACACTAGAGACACAAGCACTAAGCACTATAAGGGTAAGATGAGGGCATGGTGCTCAGGTCTGATCGCAGAGAGGAAGCTGACGTGCGTCCTCCATTCATGACCCGGAATGTTGTGAGGAAGCCATCAAGCGTCATGAGAGCGCTTCCTAGGCCGCATGCGCAGTGGTTGCTTAGCAACGAAGCATGATGCAATCAATCTTCTTTGATCATCTGGTCGTAGGAAACAAGATTAGGAGTAACCCATATAAAAGGGACTTTGACGAAGGAAAAATCTATTTCTGGGGAGAGACCTGTGGCGCCCGGTGAAAAGAGTCCTTCTTATATACCTTTTCTGATAAAACCTTCCAATTATACCAGAGAAAGATAAAAGCATGGAATGCTGAGGTTACAACCCTCGCGCTAGCACCTTTTGGGCGTCGTGTATAAAGCAAAGGCGCGTGAAATCCACTATTCACAGGTTGTCTTCCATTTAGTTAATTCCTTCGTCAAAGGGATGGACTCAGAAGTTTGTATCTGCGTAGGAATAAATGTCTTTTCTACAGATTGCCCCCAAACTGGAACTTATCAGCTTGCATGCATTAACACTTATAACTTAAGAAAAGTCACTACAAACGTAATACAGTACTGTACACTATAAAACATATGTTACAAGCAAAACAAGTCATACTATCTTAATAAAATTATATTCCAAGTCATCAATATTTTGAAAATTAAAAATGAAAGAAACAATACAGCACAGTATGAAGTTTCCAGCTTAGGTCCAATGGTCAAACACACAAGCAACTGGATGCAAGAGATTATTTGTAAATGGTTCTTCAGCTATGACAAGAAAAGAAGTGACAGTGTTATAATCAAAACTTACCTCGCCCTTCTTAAGTAAATAGCCTTCTTTGTCTATTTGCGTCTGTGATAAGCTGTAAGCACAAAGGTTCTTTTCGTTTATTTTCATCGTGGAACTCTACAGTTTCTAGAGGTCTCTAGCAGCAATAGTACAAACCTGCCAAACAGAAAGCATATGGGACTGCATTAACCGTATCCTACACAAGAACTAGAGTTCAACTCTTACCTATGCAGATGGCACACAAAGAAGTGTAGCAACACAAGCAGACTTATCTTCAAAAGTAAAACTTGACAAAGACATCTCATGACATGGTGCAAGTTCATATTATGCAGTTTGGGTTTATAAGCTCTTGCGATATATGCAGATTCATCTAGTGCAATGGGTGGTGAAAAACTGATTATGCATATACAGGTGTATGCCTACTGTACGCCAATTCATATAAACAAAAACAACTCCTTCAAAGGTTACAAAAGCTTTACAATTTGAGAAATTTCCAATGGTTTTACCCATACAATTACAGTACATAGATTAGATATGTTTGTACATTTATGTGTACGTACTGTCTTTCATAAACAATGTCAAATAATAAATAGCCTTTTGTTTCAAGTACTGTACTGTACTACATTAAAAAAGACATCTCCATTTCCTCCAAGTGATGTGAGTATCTAATGTGCTGTATACCAAGTACATTACACTAACCTTGACCTTGCCACTTCAGCATGCAATTTGTTCTTAAAAAAGCATTTTTCTTAATTTGGTAATATGTATACCACTTGAATGTCATATAAATATTGTGGGAAAGACGGAGATTACACAATAATAAAACAATATTCCTCTTTTTACTATACAGTGGTATCATGATTTAAGGTACTTGAGTTTACGACATAAATTAGGTGCTTAAATCTTTCAAATTTTAAAAGTACATTAATTTACCTTTTTCATACATATTAAAGTCTGAGTCCTTCCAAATATGGAAATAGGTATGTAAATATAAATATCACCCACGAATGGCATTAAATACCAAATTCTACCTTGGGAATATATATCCACTTGGAATTCATTTTATGGTAACAGCTTCTGGCCGGGTGGGGATTCGAACCACCACCTGTACGACTGGAAACCATGCTGGCAGGGACCATACCGACTGAGCTATCAAGAGAGACTATGTCTTCAATAAGGTAATTTGGTCAACAGCAATTGAATGTGCTCCAAAGTTACTGAGCAGCCACATCAGGACCCAAGAAAAAGTTTACAAGGGTCTGTGGGCAACGTTCATAAGGTACACAGAGGCAAAGATGGTCCGACGTCTTCAGACCAACCATTAGCTTCAAGTACACACTGGTAAACCTGAGGGCTACTGACAAGTCCAGTCTTGTGAATTCTTCCTTCTAGGGCTAATGAGAAAGCTGCAACACCAGCCAGCAAAAGAGAGATAGGATTGAGAAAGTTCAAAACTAGTTTTCAAGACTGATTGGTACTGGGTCTTCATCACTGTCTGTGAGACAACAAAGGTGACGGAAGCCCCATCCCTGAAAAGTTTGACATTAGCTCAAAGATGAACAGGGATAGCTGATACCCCAAGCTCACGATAACTATCCAACCCCACAGGTACCAGACGTGATTTGAGTTAAGGCTATGCTCTGTAACAGGACAATTAGTAGCGGAAACGATGCCCCTTTTGTGAACGATACCCATATCAGGCTACCATATGGTGCTGGAGATAGGTCCAATTATAAAAGTTCACCTGCAACTGATGAAACAGCAGGGGCTGTAACACTTGGCTCACAATCATTAACCAACCCCAAAGGTAACACTCAGTGGATACGTTTCGTAAGGCACAGGGAGCGCACCAGGGTGAGGAGCCATTGTGTAAATAGCGATTGTTTTGAAAAAAAAGTGGGCACATACACTCCCATCCTCCACTGGCCTAAAGGGCTGATGTTCAGGTCAAGAAGGACTGCTCCCGATACAACAGCAGCAACTGTAACATTGGCTCACACTTGCTTGACTGGCCCTCAAGGTAACACTCCATCACTCCACATCAAAAGAGGAAAGCAATTGCTACGAGTCCCAACGCATTCCCTCTGAGGAGAAAGCTACAAGACTTTCCTTTGCCACAACACAAACCACTACACTGCATGTTTTGTTATGAGGGTATTGTTATCATCATTACGTGCTAAGCTACAACCCTAGATGGAAAAGCAGGATGCTATAAGCCCAGAGGCCCAAACAGGGAGAATAGCCCAGTGAGGATAGGAAACTAGGAAAAATAAAATATTTTAAGAACAATAACAATATCAAAATAAATATTTCCTATAAAAACTATAAAAACTTTAACAAAACAAGAGGAAGAGAAATTAGATAGAATAGTGTGCCCGAGTGTACCCTCAAGCAAGAGAACTCTAACCCAAGATAGTGGAATACCATAGTACAGAAGCTATGGCACTACCCTAGAATAGAGAACAATGGTTTGATTTTGGAGGGTCCTTCTCCTAGAAGAGCTGCTTACCATAGCTAAAGAGTCTCTTCTACCCTTACCACGAGGAAAGTAGCCACTGAACATTTACAGTGCAGTAGGTAACCCCTTGGGTGAAGAAGAATTGCTTGGTAATATGACAAATTCGTAGATAATTTGTATTTTTCCTAACTATATAAACCTTAGCTATTTAATATGGGTATTACTTTCGGCGTAGCTGAAATGACGAGCCATTAGAATTTTAACGAGGGTTTACTACCCCCTCGCTAGTTAATGAGGGTTTACTACCAACTCGCTAGTTAGCGAGGGGGTAGGGAGGGGTAGCTTGCTACGCCTCCCCCGCCTCAAACACCTGTGATTAGCTCACTTTGCTTAGAGGTAGGACTTCACAAGGGACAGGGCTGGTGGGCAAGTTTGATTAAATAGCTAAGGTTTGTATAGTTAGGAAAAATACAAATTATCTACGAATTTGTCATTTGTTCCGTAACTGAAATACAAACCACGCTATTTAATATGGGTGACTCAACCCTTAGGTAGGGTGGTAAGTCCCAGCCATTACTGGCTTTTGGCTTCTTGCCCGGGGACTCAGTATCTGAGTGTGTCAGTACTCAATGATAAGGAGTCCCTGCACCTCGCAAATATCTTGCTCTGCAAGGACCGCTGCCAACGTAAGCTTGTGTGTGAAGGAATGAAGTGTGACTCGTCCTAGGAAGTTGACCTGAAGTCCTTTAGATGGAATTCTAGGATAGGACGTTCCCAATACCACCTCGTAAGGGTGTGGGGACGTGACAGTATTATCTTAATACTAGGAACACAAGGAAACATGGTTTACCTGCAGTGGTTTGAGGTCAGCTGTGCAGAGAACCCAGAATGTTGCTTTCCCAAAGAGAGGGGAGAATGAAGAAAAGAATAAGGGCCAGACATACCTTTTCATTCATGCAGACTAAAACCAGGTAACAATGCCTTCAACCCTCTGCTACTTGTCCATTAAGGAGCCTGAGGTTTGAACCAGTTGTTGTGCAGCCACCACAGGGCCGATAGAAAACATATCGAGCCTCCTGTGTGTCACATCTTGCAGGTAATGGGCTGTGAAGGTTGTCTGACATTTCAAACCCCTGCTTGTAAAACCTGCGTCACTGAGTAGTTCTTCTTGAAGGCCAGGGACGTAGCAATGCCCCTGACATCGTGTGCTCTAGGGCGACGTGACGGAGGAGGGTCGGGATTCAGGGAATGATGGATAACCCTGCGAATCTACGCTAAGATAGCATTCTTAGTGACCCTCCTCTTCGTCCTTCCGGTGCTCACAAACAATAACTGCAACCGAGGACAAATTGCAGCTGTTCTCTTAAGATTGAGCCTCAAACTCCTCACTGGGCACAGTAGGAGATGGTCTGGATCATCTGTTACAGAACGAAGACTCGAAATCCGGATGGAGTCGAACCGAGGGTCCGGCAATCCTGGATTTTGAGTCTTAGCAACAAACTCAGGGACGAATCTGAACATTACCTCCCCCCTTCCCCTTGAATGGGCGATGTCATACGAGAGACCATGAAGTTCGCCGACTCGCTAGGCCGAGGCCAAAGCAAGTAGGAACACCGTCTTCCAAGTCAGGTGGGGATCAGAAGCCTGGCGTAATGGTTCGAAGGGAGGTCTCTTAAGAGACCTGAGGACTCGAACCACGTTCCATGGAGGAGGTTTCACTTCCGACTGAGGGCAGGTAAGTTCATAACTTCGTATGAGTAGAGAAAGTTCCAGCGAAGAGGAAATGTCCATTCCTTTGGGCCTGAAGGCAAGACTTATGGCTGAGCGATAGCCTTTCACTGCTGAGACTGAAAGGCGCATTTCTTCCCGCAAATACACGAGAAACTCCGCTATTACTTTCGCAGGTGTCGAGACATCCTTTCAGCAACTTGTTGCGAAAAGCCTCTCTCTGTAAGGAGATGCTGGATAGTCTCCAGGCGTGAAGCCGCAGCGAAGCAACGGCTTTGTGTAAGATGTTGGACTGTGGTTGTTTGAGTAGCTCGTGTCGTTGAGGAAGTTCTCTCGGGAGTTCCGTCAGGAGCTGTAGAAGGTCCGGAAACCACTCTGCGTGATGCCATAGCGGAGCTATCAAGGTTATTGAAATTCAAAGCTGTCGTGAACAGATCCACCGTCGGGGAACCCCACAAAGTCAGGACTTTGTTGGCTACTAGACGATCCAAAGAGCACTCGGTACTCACTACCTGGGATGCCCTGCTCAGACTGTCTGCGAGCACATTCCTCTTGCCTGGAATGAAGCGAGCTGATAGTCAAATCGAGTGGACTTCGGTCCATCTCAGTATCTCTACTGCCAGATGGGATAGCTGCTCTGAAAAGGTACCTCCCTGCTTGCTGACGTAAGCCACTACCGCGGTGTTGTTGCTCATCACCACCACGGAGTGACCCGTCTGGTACTATTGGAACTGTTGAAGTGCCAGGAATACGGCCTTCATTTCTTGCAGATTTATGTGGAGGCACTTTTCTGATTCTGACCACAGGCCTGAGGTCCTGTGGTTCAGAACATGGGCCCCCTACCCTTTCTTTGAGTCGTCCGAGAACAGCATCAAATCCGGGGGGAGGTCAAGAAGATCCACTCCCTTTCGTAGGTTCTCGTCTGTCACCCACCACTGAAGGTCCGTCTGTTCCGCAGGACCCATAGAGATCAAGACGTCCGGGGAATAGTGTCCCTGATTCCACCGGGATTTGAGTCGCCATTGCAGGGATCTCATCCTGAGGCGACCGTTTGGAACTAGACGGGCCAGGGAAGAAAGGTGACCAAGGAGACGTAACCACGATTGGGCTCGGAGTTCTTCTCATCTGAGGAAAGGATCTGCGACCCTCCTCAGCCTTGCTATCCTGTCGTCTGATGGGAAGGCTTTGTGGAGATTGGTGTCCAAGATCATGCCTAGATATACCAGTCGTTGAGTTGGAAACAGAGAAGACTTCTCGAGATTTACCATGATCCCCAAATCTTGGCAAAGTCCCAGAAGCTTGTCTCGGTGTCGAAGAAGGGTCAACTCCGAGTCTCCTACGATCAGCCAGTCATCCAGATAACGGAGGAGAC
Organism: Palaemon carinicauda; assembly: GCF_036898095.1. NCBI lineage: Eukaryota > Metazoa > Arthropoda > Malacostraca > Decapoda > Palaemonidae > Palaemon > Palaemon carinicauda. The sequence goes on from NC_090753.1 coordinate 69,883,611, forward strand.
GGATGCCGATCCTGTGTGCCCACAAAGAAATCAGGGTGAACACACTGGTAAATACCTGAGGTGCTGTGGAGAGACCGAAACACAGCACCTTGAACTGGTAGATCTTGTTGTCTAGGCTGAATCTTAAGTACTTCCTTGAAGACGGATGGACTGGGATCTGGAAGTACGCGTCCTTCAGGTCCAGTGTACACATGAAGTCTTGTGGTCTCACTGCAAGTCTGACCGTGTCCGCCGTCTCCATGCTGAATGGGGCTTGTTTGACAAACCTGTTCAGAGCTGAGAGGTCAATGACTGGTCTCCAGCCTCCAGACGCCTTCCTTACAAGAAAGAGTCGACTGAAGAAGCCTGGGGAACCATCGACGACCTCCTGGAGAGCGCCCTTCTTTAACATGGTCTCGACTTCTGCCAGTAGGGCTTGCCCCTTGCCGATCCCATGGCAAAGGAGCTCAACGACACTGGATCCGCTGTCAGGGGAGGTAGAGATGTTGTGAACGGGACGCGATATCCCTGACTGATTACGGAAATCGTCCAGGAATTGGCCCTGAGTTGCTGCCACCTGATTGCGCAACTTTGTAGGCATCCCCCCACTGATGGACATGCAGGGGGATTGCCAATCCTAGCGTTTGCGGCCTCGGCCACTCCCTCTAGGATTTTTCCCTCCCCTGAAGGACTTTTTGCCTTTCTTGTCTTTGACAGGAAAGGGTTTCGACACCGTTGCCTTTGCTACCACTGCCGGTTTCGTCGTCTTGGACGGGCGGGGTTGTTGAGGTGCTGGAGGTTTATAGGGCTTTGATGTAAGAGCCCTATGTAGGCGAATGTCCTGGTTGGACTTCCTCCACCTCTCAGCTGCCTGTTCCACGTCTTTAGGCTCAAACAGATTCTTTCCCAAAATGGAAGAATGTCTGAGCCTGTTGACCTCAACAGCTGGGACCTTCGAGTGGAACCTCTCTGCCACCGCATCACGTCGTTTCAGAATGGAATTGGCCCACAAGTTCGAGACTTGGTGGACCAGAAACTCAATGGTGTAGGTGCCCGAAAGGATGAAGGTCTCCAGGGCCTTCCTGGTGCTCTCGTTAGACAGGTCCTCGGATCGCAACAGGATGCCAAGAGACCCCAGCCAGACATCCAGCCACGAAGTAACCTGCATGGCACACTTCGCAACCTTCTCCTGACTTGGGATCTCTGTCGCCGAGAAAGACACTTGCCGGCTAGAGAGTCTCTCTAGAGGGACTCCCTTGGTGAGCTCTTCCACAGAGTGGTGCAAGGGAAGAGCTAAACAAGACTCCTCCACGATCTCAAAGTACCTCCACTGGTGGATACGAGGAGGAGGGAGGAACTTGTTGCCAGCAGAGGAACGGCTGGAGGAGGCGAGCTCGGAGAGCTGGACCTCAACCTTATCCCTGGCACTCTTCACCCCTTGGGACCAGGGCAAAGCTGCACTGGCCTTAGCTGGGCTTCTGAGTGCCAAAGACTCAGTCCAGGACTGTGTCCTTGCCCTCTCAAGGAGGAATCTCAGGATCCGGGAACCCATTGAGATGCCTCATCAGGGTCAGAACCTGCCAGAAGGCATGCTCTGACTCCTCTGGCTTCCCTCCTGGAGAACTGGCAGCAAAGTCTCCCGTCCCCAAAGGCTCTTCTTGGGGGGACACGTGGACGTTCTCTGCGGGTCTTGTTGGCTCTGGTCGAATCCTTGAGGATGACGTGGGGATGGTCTTAGAGTCCTTATGTTCCCTCCTGGGAGGAATACCGGACCCCAACAACAACGTCTGTGGGCTCTTCTCCGCCCCAACCCGGGACGATTCTCCTGTACGAGGTGGGGTTTCTCCCATTGGTGCGATAGGAGCACGTCTCATCTCGGTAGACTCCCCTGAGGATGGAAAATCCTCGTCCACAGGAGAGGGAGAGAAAGTCTGGGGGGGGGAAGAGCCTTCCTCAAGGACTTCCGGGGAGCCAGCTTGACCCTGGAGAAGTTACCACGACTTCTACTCCTCTCTTCCTCTTCAGTGGGGTCGGAGCTGCCATTGATTTGAGGCCCATTTCAGAGAAGGCAGGTTTGAAAGCCTGCATGACGGCTCTGACAAGGGACCCGAACCATGGCTGCTTACTGACAGCTGTACTGTCAGAGACTCCCTCTGGAGGGAAGGGGATCGGGCGATCCTTCGGAGTAGAAACTACTACTGGGCCTGCCTGAAAAGAAAGGGAAGAAGGTTGGTTCTTGGACCTATCCGGAGTTCTCCCCTCCTCCTGCGGGAGCGCTGATCTGCGCTTGCGGGGGGGAGAATGTGAAGATGACGACCAGGAGGCTCTCGTTCTTGTAGCTTCGAGCGGGGGCTCGCGCTGTGAATCCCAATGGAAATCGCACTGAGGATTGTGCTGGGGATCGCGCTGGCGCTCGCACGATGGGAATTTCCCTGGTTCGCGCGCGGGCGATGGTGGCGAGGGCGCGCGTGGGCACGCGGCCGAGTGCGCTGGCGTGCAGGAGAGTGATGGCGCACTAGCGAGCGATCGAGCAATGGCGCGCAGGCGAGCGACTGCGCACAGGGGAGCGGGCGCGTTGGCGCGCAGGTGATGGGGCGCGCGAGCGCGCAGGTGATCGGTGGCGCACGATCTGGTGAAAGCAGAGGGTGCACAGAAGGGTGTGCAAGCGCATGCGCGTGCGGAGGTGATTGCTCACGCGTGTGTGGGCACACAGGATCTCGATGAGCTCCAGAAGGCGTGCACGCACGCGCAGGGGAAATACCCCTAGTGCGTGGGCGTGCAGGAGGGCGCACAGCAGGAGCTGGAACAGGTGTGCAAGATGGTGCGCAGGCGAGGTCCGAAGGCGCGTAGGAGATCGCTGACGGGAAGAAGAAAGATTTCCCTCCTACGCCCAGATCCGGAGATCGTGGGCGCTCAGGCGAACGTTGACACGTAGGCGAACGCTGGCGTGTAGGCGAACGCTGGCGCGTAGATGAAGAGCGCTGGCAAGCAGGAGATCGTGGGCGCGCGTGCCGCGCATCAGGATGAGGGCGCGCAGATGTGCATTGGCGAGGAGAAGATCGTCGCTGGCGCGCAGGTGAGCGCTGGCGAGCAGGAGAGCACTGGCGCATAGTCTCAACAGGAGATCGCTGGCGCGTTGTCCCTGGAACAGGAGGTCTCTGAAGTGATGTCTCAGGAACAGCAGGCGAGAGCTTGTGCGCAGAGAACGTTGGCGCGCAGGGGATACCTGGCGCTTAAGGGACTTACTCACAATGTGAGAAAACCCCTTTTGCCCCGAAGGCATCGACATGCGTTGGATAACGGGGTGCGTGGGCGCCCACAGGGCGTCAACGGCCAGGAACGGAGACAGGAGGTCAGCAGGTCTGGCAGGCGAAGGAGATCGTGAACGATCTGCAGAGAGGTCCAGGGATGCAGCTGCAACGGTCGGTGCACGGCGAGGAGGATCCTCTGCGGGGGCTGCGAAGGCGAAGAACTGAAGAGGCGCCTCCTAACTCCCTTGTGGGGAGAAGGAAGGCCTCTACGGCGAAGAGGAGGGCGAGTTTTCCGTCTGATACGTTCTCTGGGGGCAGCAGGCAGACCATCGTCAGTCCTCCGAAGAGGAGTCTCTGTTCGTGAACTCCCCCGAGGGGGAGAATCACCTGCAGGAGAGACCGTTGGACTTGGCTCCTCCCTCGAAGGATGTTCGGAAGGGGGAACTAAGCCTTCAGCTACATCGGGAACCATAGCAGGGGTTTGACCTAACTCATCGGAAGCCCCTGCCACAACAACGTCGACGATAGACAGGGGATCAACCTCTGCTACCGTCAGAGACTGTTTGACAGCAGCCCCCAACCTGATTATGTCAAACAGGGCTTCCTTGGAGGGCGAACCCTGAAGCCCCAAGGAAGCCCAAAGCTGTAACAAATCGTTGTTAGACACATTGTTATCAGAAATATCCTCCCCCGGGGGAGGAGGAGGAGCTGCCTCACTATGCGAGGCAACTCCCTCTCCCGAACCCCGAGGTTGGTGAACGTAAGTACGGCATACACTACCACTCGACGGCCTCTCGGAAGAGACCAATCGAGTGGGAGCTTCGGAGGAGGTTTGGGCTACGGAAGAGTCCTTGGGATTTTCTCTCTTCAAGGAAACCCCTGAAGGAGAAATATCCCGTTTGGACTTCTTCCGCCGCCGGGAAAACCTCTCCCACTGGGAGGTAGACCACTCCCTACACTCACCACATACTCTATTCCTATCACACCGTTGACCCCTACAAAAAGGACATAAGGTGTGAGGGTCGGTGTCGACCGCCGACATGTAAGTACCACAAGGGCGGTCAGGTAAGCCGGGACACTTCCACATGGTAGAGGCCAACTTCATACACACTGTATAAAAGAAAAAGCAAAAACAAAGATCAAAGGCTGTCAAAGTAAGCGAGGGTGGGAGCAGACACGTCTGATCGTCACCCAAGCCAAAAGCAAAGTGGGCTAATCACAGGTGTATGAGGGGGGGAGAGGTAGCAAGTAAACCCTCGTTAAAATTCTAATGGCTCGTCATTTCAGCTACGCCGAAAGTAATACCCATATTAAATAGTGTGGTTTGTATTTCAGTTACGGAACAACTCAATGTTGTCAGGTGTATGAGGACATTGGAGAATCTGTAAAGATTAGGCCAGACTATTCGTTGTATGTGTAGACAAAGGGAAAGTGAACCGTAATCAATGAGAAGAACCCGATGTAGTACTGACCGGCCAGTCAAAGGACCCGTTAACTCTCTATCGGTAGTATCTCAACAGGTGGCTGGTGCCCTGGCCATCCTACTACCTATAAAAATTATATGAAATGTTGAATGCTTCAAACAATCAAGATAAAATAAATGTGGAGTCATGTCGAGAATAGGGTTCCCTTGCTATAGAATAATCACTGACTGCAACACTGGAATCACCATTCATAGAACACCGTTGACACCAGGTGACCCTGCCAGAAGAATAATTTTCACTATTAAGTACGCAGATAGGATGAAACTCAGTCCCAATAGACAACTCCCTCCCGAGGCAGAGAAACTACCTCAAAGCAAGACAAATCAGGTTCTGTGTTCATCTTCCTAGACTTGAACAATATTGCGAAGGAAGGGTGTCTGCTTACAGTCACCCCTTTACAAAAGTATGCAGCACATGGGATTTCGAAGGTTCATATCCTCATAGGTACAAAATTCATTTCACCAAGTGCTTACCTTTTGGTGAGCTTCCGCTTAAAAATGAGAGCTCTCTCAAATGAAAAATAAAAAGCCAATGCCTATCACAAAGAAATGTAAGAAAATAATCAACAATTGAAAGGAGTGCAACAGCATGTTTGTGCCCTCTTTGGTCAAAAACTAAACTGGCTATTCTGTGACAGGCAGATGGGTGGGGCTTCCCCCTCTTACCTCTTATCAATAAAAGCCACTATCTTGTTAAAAGATTCAAAGGCCATTACTGCACCTCTGAAAACACATTCTTATCTCAAAAGATGAAAGGTTTTTAATAATTTACTGTCCATCCATCCATATACCAAGGCACTTCCCCCAATTTTGGGGGGTAGCCGACATCAACAAGAAACAAAACAAAAAAGGGGACCTCTACTCTCTACGTTCCTCCAGCCTAACCACGGACTCAGACGAGTTCAGCTGGTACTGCTAGGGTGCCACAGCCCAACCTCCCACATTTTCCACCACAGATGAAGCTTCATACTGCTGAGTCCCCTACTGCTGCTACCTCCGTGGTCATCTAAGGCACCGGAGGAAGCAGCAGGAATTTACTGTACAGTATATAAATCTTCAAATCTTTGTGCAAAGTGAATGATCCTCAGCAATCTTTTAATGCTGTAAGAAATGTTGGAATGATGACTGGGTAGCCAGCAATGAAAACTACCAATGCAATTAGTCCAGGTAACAATTAACAAGGATATGTACATTGTGATTATAGCGCACAACAATAAAGGCCAGTACAACGATGGCTTTGTTCGAGGAATATTTTCATCTGAATGGTGTTCCTCTCAAGGTAGATATGTGCATTAGATGACCGCGGAGGTAGTAGCAGTAGGGGACTCAGCATTATGAAGCTTCATCTGTGGTGGATAGCGGGGGAGGTTGGGCTGTGGCACCCTAGCAGTACCAGCTGAACTCGGTTGAGTCCCTGGTTAGGCTGGAGGAACGTAGAGAGTAGAGGTCCCCTTTTTTGTTTTGTTTCTTGTTGATGTCGGCTACCCCCCAAAATTGGGGGAAGTGCCTTTGGTATATGTATGTATATTATTAAATGGATATATTAGCTCAGGCTGTCAAAAATACCAAATACAAGACACTCAATATTCTGGAAGCAATTCAACAGCTTTTATCTATTATGGCTGAGGAAAGCTTTCATTACTTGAGGCTGAGAGACTCATACATGAAGAACTTACTAAATCTAGGGAAGATAGAAAAAATTTTTGAGACAGAGAAAAAGAATTTTTTGGGAGGCCAAAGAAAAGTTAACGACAAAGAGATTGGCTGAGGTGTTCGCATACTTTGATAATTGATTTAAAATTTTGAAAGGAATGGATTCTCAATTATAAAAGGTTTTGCAAAAGTGGAGTGCAATCTTTTTTAAAAATATAGTCATCCAGTGCATTTGATAGTGCCTTCAACAACTTGAACATGTTAATATGTGAATAAGGTGCAAGGTAATGAAACTTTAATCGAATTGGTGATGGAAGAGGAGGAATATAAACTAACAACACTATGTCTGTATAATGCCAAGCCCCACCTTTCAACAATCATTATTACATTTTAGCCACCACAACATAACATGGGCCATGTCAATTCTACAGAATAATTTCTTTGCAAGTACCCATGTGTAGCCTTAAACATTGAACAATTTTAAACTGTCATCCTGCAAATGGCTTCAGTTAAAATATCACAATAAAAATGTAAAATAATTGGTATTTTTTTTAACTGTACATACATAAAACCTTTAAGGAGTATGACTTTCAGCGAAGCTGGAATGGGCGTTTAACCTTTTGACGAGGTAGTAGTAGTTAGCAGTAGTAGCTGGTGTATAGGCCCTACCCATCCACCAAGTGGCGTGACCTTTACGTTGATCTACGACTTACAGGCTGGTTGACGAGGGAAACGTAATCTAAAGCTCTCAGGTTTGTCTAGTCAGGAACAATACATAATGATTAAAAAAAATGTATTTGTTCCTACACATAATACAAACCTTCAATATTTAATAGAAGACTCATCGTTAACCCTTTAACCCCCAGGCTATTTGGAAATTTCCAACCCTTAACCCCCAGGCTATTTGGAAATTTCCAACCCTTAACCCCCAGGCTATTTGGAAATTTCCAACCCTTAACCCCCAGGCTATTTGGAAATTTCCAACCCTTAACCCCCAGGCTATTTGGAAATTTCCAACCCTTAACCCCCAGGCTATTTGGAAATTTCCAACCCTTAACCCCCAGGCTATTTGGAAATTTCCAACCCTTAACCCCCAAGGGGGTTATTTTTTTCCCAGCATATTTTGCAGTATATATATTTTTTTAAATTGCTCTAACAGCCTTAATTTTTGTCATAGAGAGGTCAGGTTGGTCTCATTCTCTTGGAAAATGCCTGAATTTTCTCAAAAAAATTATCAAAAATATGAAAAAAAAAAATTTATAGCATTTTTTTGCAAGGACGTACCGGTACGTCCATGGGGGTAAAGGGATGGCTTTTGTGAAACGTACCAGTACGTCCTTTGGGGGTAAAAGGGTTATTAGCGAGAAAGTCCCAAAAACAAACATGGCTGGTTTACTAAGCCAGAAAATGTCAATGCACTTTTGGTCTTGGAGAAGAGCAAAAGTAGTAACTCCTTTCAACCTCCTAGCAACCTGAGCATGAAGACGTTGCTGGTGTTAGGCTAGGTCACTACCAGGAGACTGGTAGGCGGTCGTTTAAGAACCCACATCCATTGGGTCCCTACCAGGAGACTGGTAGGCGGTCGTTTAAGAACCCACATCCATTGGGTCCCTACCAGGAGACTGGTAGGCGGTCATTTAAGAACCCACATCCATTGGGTCCCTACCAGGAGACTGGTGGGCGGTCGTTTAAGAACCCACATCCATTGGGTCCCTACCAGGAGACTGGTGGGCGGTCGTTTAAGAACCCACATCCATTAGGTCCCTACCAGGAGACTGGTGGGCGGTCGTTTAAGAACCCACATCCATTAGGTCCCTACCAGGAGACTGGTGGGCGGTCGTTTAAGAATCCACATCCATTAGGTCCCTACCAGGAGACTGGTAGGCGGTCGTTTAAGAACCCACATCCATTGGGTCCCTACCAGGAGACTGGTGGGCGGTCGTTTAAGAACCCACATCCATTGGGTCCCTACCAGGAGACTGGTGGGCGGTCGTTTAAAAACCCACATCCATTGGGTCCCTACCAGGAGACTGGTGGGCGGTCGTTTAAGAACCCACATCCATTAGGTCCCTACCAGGAGACTGGTGGGCGGTCGTTTAAGAATCCACATCCATTAGGTCCCTACCAGGAGACTGGTAGGCGGTCGTTTAAGAACCCACATCCATTGGGTCCCTACCAGGAGACTGGTGGGCGGTCGTTTAAGAACCCACATCCATTAGGTCCCTACCAGGAGACTGGTGGGCGGTCGTTTAAGAACCCACATCCATTGGGTCCCTACCAGGAGACTGGTGGGCGGTCGTTTAAGAACCCACATCCATTAGGTCCCTACCAGGAGACTGGTGGGCGGTCGTTTAAGAACCCACATCCATTGGGTCCCTACCAGGAGACTGGTGGGCGGTCGTTTAAGAACCCACATCCATTAGGTCCCTACCAGGAGACTGGTGGGCGGTCGTTTAAGAACCCACATCCATTGGGTCCCTACCAGGAGACTGGTGGGCGGTCGTTTAAGAACCCACATCCATTAGGTCCCTACCAGGAGACTGGTGGGCGGTCGTTTAAGAACCCACATCCATTAGGTCCCTACCAGGAGACTGGTGGGCGGTCGTTTAAGAACCCACATCCATTAGGTCCCTACCAGGAGACTGGTGGGCGGTCGTTTAAGAATCCACATCCATTAGGTCCCTACCAGGAGACTGGTAGGCGGTCGTTTAAGAACCCACATCCATTAGGTCCCTACCAGGAGACTGGTACGTGGTCATGAAAGAACCCACATCCATCAGGTCCCTACCAGGAGACTGGTAGGCGGTCATTTAAGAACCCACATCCATTAGGTCCCTACCAGGAGACTGGTACGTGGTCATGAAAGAAGCCATACCGATATGGATATGGTGTTTGAATGTACAGTCATTATAAGAAAGGGGGTTGGATAAATTTCCTCCATCTCCCCCTTCTTCTAAGAGGATGAGGGAAATCTTTCAACACAAAACTACCTGTAAAGAAGTCATTCGGTCTTAAGGCTTACCTGGATCTAGCATCCAATCAAGCGAATAATGGAGCAACTGATTAACCTCAAAGGGTTGAATAAAGGAAGGGGAGAATGGCCAAACATTCTACCTTTCCTCCTAGATGTACGTCGCAACCACCTTCTTAGGCATGATGCTACTTGTGTCATAAGGGAGCTAAACTTTGCAACACGACTTACTGAGTAGATAACACAGGACAGAGGACAAGGTTATCTAGGGACCTGTCTGATAAATCTCGTGGGTAGAAGGAGAAGGCTTTTTGTCGTACCAGCCTATTTTCAGGACTAGCGCCACTGATAGGTTCTTCCTGAAGGTTAGGTTAGATTTGATATTCCTGACTCCATGCACTCTCTAACCAGAATGGTACTTCCATTATATCCTTGGATCGGCATGACTGAAGGTGTATGCATCACAAGAAGGAATATTCTTGGATATCTTCATTTAAACCCTTTTAAAGGTTCAATGGCCACTCATGAATGGCAGAGGCAAGGGACAGTGACATTACCCTAGCAAGAAGGACAATGCTCTGGTGACTAACCATTTATACATATGATCAGCGCCCATGAACCTTTCCACCCAAGTTAGGACCAGGAAAGCCCAAGCAATGGCTGCTGATGACTCAGCAGGTAGACCTATAGACTCTCTTAACCACCCCCCCCCCCCATCCTTAGCTCAAAAGGATGGTGGACACTAAATACTATCAAGCTTAAGTGGGACTTGATCCCAAGTCTTGCAATCATCAGACAGAGACATTATCTCTGCAAGAGAACCAGAGATCTCTTAAGAAAAATTCATGTGTCCTCATAGGACAGAGGAGTGTGTCAGCCTGTCCCCTTCTTGTAGGAAAGAGATGGAAAAAGACATGAGATTGGAGATGAGCTGGGCTAGAAGATGGTTCTTGTACGCAAACTCCAGGATAAGGGAGAGAAAGGTCTCCCTCCTTTGAGGATGACCCGTGACATACAAAATCTCGCATACAGTAATTCATTACCAGGGTTCGGACCATAAAACACAAACAGAAACAAGGAGGGCAGTGGCCCTCCTCTTCACAATCAGCACCAGCAGAAACTCCTACCTTTGACGGAACACAATGATGTCCAAAGTAACTAACTTCCTCAGGGTTACGTTGACAATACTGTATCAGGCTACGTTCTCGACAGTGCTGCCGTTTTTCTACACAACACTGTGGAATACTGAGTGTTGCCATCACACAGAGCTGCCATAAATTCGTAGCTGCTGATGACGTCAAATTTCCCTCCGTTTTCTATCCCATCATGATTGGTGGCAAGGGGAATTAAGCTTTATTTCAAATGTAGATCTTTATTCTACATGACGTGGAATTATCCACGTCATATTAAAACCTAAAGTTACACTGATTTCAAGTATTTAGCATTATTTTGATGAATTTACATAAATCAACGTATTTTACCATAATTTTTTTTTCATATTTTTCTTCCTATTCATGCACTGATTCATGCTTCAAGTGAAGGACTGTGGATGTAGAAAAAAAATCTACAGTCAGTTGCCAGATGTCACACTATTTCTACAGTAGCACACGAAATTCCACGAAACGGCAGCCATGGTTCTCGAGAGAAAAAACAGCAAACAAAAATGCTTTGTAACAAACATTTGAAGGTGATATCGACAGGTTACTTATACAACTGTTGCTAGTTACAGTTATCAAGAAAAATCCATAAACCTCACTTCTTCATTAATATCCCTCACACACAACTTGCCATTCAATCTATCTAAAATAAAAAGCAAAAGATTGAAACTGCCACAGTTGGAGACGACGGAAGTACTTGTATATCATCCACCGGCTGAAAACACAGTGGCTACTCACTGTGCTAGCAAGGGGGTGGGGCTTCCACACCACTAGCCAGTAACTGCCGACACCTCGTTAAATATTTAACAACCCAATTCAAGCTATGCTGAAAACACACTCCTATTAACGGACGAGTATTTGTATAGGTGTTGGAACAAATCAAAACCTTTATTATAATTTCTTTATACTGTACAATATGCACTTGTACTGTGTATCAAATAATTCATGTTGTTATTTCAATCACTATTTCCTATGCAGTAGTTCTTTCAGTAATATTTTTTTCCTCTACGGTCAATATATTTTGAGGAATGTTTCTCGACAAAAACATGAAGACACCAAGTTACTGGAATCACTAACAGAAAGTTATGTATAAGGCTGTTTTTACACATTGCTGTCTATCTCTTTATATGAAACCTGTGGTATAACTTAGCTGAAAAAATTGGACAAAAATGCATAGTATTTTCATATGCAGTACGAGAAAAACTGATAGCTTAAAACAAAAAGATGCACTGCATGATTTACAACATTCAGCATCTTGGTTAGCCTAGGGTGGTCTAGGAGGCAAAACCCTAGGCCAGGTTAAGACTAGGCCTCTTAGGTTATATTAGGTTAAGATATACCAATGTTAATTTTTTTTTTCATTGCTTATACATTATTCAATGATACCCTGCAATTTTGCCAGAATAGAAACTTTTTTCATCCATTTCTTAAAATGTATACAGAAGAATTTCAATGTAATGTAATAATTGCAAAGCCTAATATCACTTCAGTTTCATTACCCATACTTCAGCGGAAACGTTTCTTGCACTTTGTAACTCCACATTTCAGAGGGCTTGTAGATATGCAGACACAGGTCGGCTCAGGCATAGAAAAAATGGAGGTTCAATCCTATTTTTGTTATCACAGCGATATATCCTAAAATACCCCTAACTTCTAAACCTTGTCTAAGCCAGTGCATCCTTACCTCTATTAAGATTAGGTAGTCGTCTGCTGATCCACATGCACCACCAGTACATCATAGAGTTACCAGGCTTATCACTCGCAAAATGTTCAGTCATCACCCACACTCAGATAAGTGGATGTTGATGGCCAATTTAACGCTAATTACTCACCAACTGGTCTTTACTTAGCAGTGGTTAGCTTCATTCGGAACTGACTTTACTTTAAGGGCTGCTTTCCTGGTTCTATACTGCTGGAGAACCCTACTCTCTCCAGGACATTTTGTAATTAATTTTAACTTATACATTAAAAGGTATTTAGCATTTCAAAAATCATATTGCTCGTTTATCGTGAAATTCACATTATCGAAGCACCTGAAAAACAAAAAAGGCCTGTTTCTTAACATTATCTCTTTGCTCCTCTGTTCCGGTGAGGGCAACACTTTATAATAAAAAAAAACTTGGAGTGTACGTAAGATAGCGACCACCTGTATTCGTGGTGGCCGCTGACTAAGAATAAGGTAGGTAAGGTTGGTCGCAGGGGGCCGTTAACTCCCCATTAAGTAAGTAATGGTTAGGTTCGGTGGGGAAGTTTGGGTTAGGGTGTCCAATTTCTAAGCATGCCGGAGGAACAGGCCACTAATATACAAAGGCTCCAAAAACTTTTACCTATAGGAAAATCCACTTTTTTTCAAAAATGACATTTATTTTTGCTGCAAATAAATAATTTCTGAGATATCTCCTTAAATGAATATTGCATCGCGGGTCACTATTTGGCGGACAAAAATTTGGCGACCTAGCTACCAACACACTACTCCAAAGTATCCAAATTTTGGGTAGTTTGTAGCGCTACGGGCAAGCGTCCTAATTTGCTTATTATCGCTCCGACTGTTATTTTGTATAGAATAAAAACGTTTGTAAATGGTCTACAGATCTTAAATATGTTGTGTAAGGGCGGGGGGGGGGGTCTGGGGGGGCAGCCCCCATGGGTAAGTACATGGCTTTTAGCATAGGTTAGGTGGGTTTTTTTAAGTTAGCTTCTCCCGTCGTACTCGTAGGTAAGGAAACTGTTGTGTAAGGGGGTCCGGGGAGGGCGAAGCCCTCCTGGGTAAGGATACGGCTTTTAGCATAGGTTAGGTGGGTTTTTAAAGTTAGCTTCTCCCGCCAAAATCGTTTTTAGAACGACGGCCACAGTTCAGATTATTCCCGTTTTCTACGGGATCTAGCCGTCACCCTACAAAGGCTCCCAAATTTTCAAAGTAACTAAGTAAGCTAACCTCTCAATATCGTAATCAGCATCCTATTCTCAATGCAAAGCCATGGGGTGTATGTATGATAACGGCCACCCGTAGGTATCAAGATGGCGGACTGAGGCTACGGCAGTGTAAGGGGGTTCGTAAGGGCGTTAGCCCCCCATTAGCTAAGTGGGAAAGGACACGACTTGTTGGTTGGGTTAGTTTTTGTCCATTTTCTATGCATGCGGGAGGAGCTGGCCGCTGACTTACAAAGGCTCCAGAGCCATAAAACCTAGCTTAAACTCACCTACAAATAATCTGAGTACGGTAAAACCATAGTACCTGAAACCTCGGTTCCCACTGGGTCGCCACCAGTGTCGAGGGATATAGGCTATTAGGGTATACCTATCTGTCTATTAGCCCCAAAAATAAACGTAATTTTCGAAGAAAACAGGAGCTTTTCTATATGAAAAACATTTATATTATTATAAAATGTTGTCCTGACCATAACTATAATAAGACCGTGAATACTTCACAAAGGCGCTACACTCAATATCAGGACACAAGCCAACTAGATTTATCCTAGATTTACCAGAAATTAAAATTAGCTATATAAGCTTGCAATGGAAGAATTTGAGTCTTATTAATTCAATAAAATTTTAATTTAAACATAAAAATTGAATATTTTTACCTCGATGTTCACCTACCCTAAAGCAAAGTGCGTAGGGTCTTAAATACATATCTAACCGTGAAAAAATATACTTACATCCAATAAAATGCTTTTTAATTGTCCTTCTCTCTTCTATAATACGTAATTCTCACATATTTCGCAAAAATGAAACTTGAAAATTAAAAAGGGGGAGTGGAGAAGTGCTCCTTACGAAAGACAAAAACACACTGATCGTCATGGCGTTGAATTCAATGTTGTGAATCTTAAAGTATTGGTTCTAATTTCTCATTTATTTTACCAAGTTATTTTATTATATAAGACTAGTATTCTTATGTTAAATTAATTGAATATTTCTCTTTTATCTATATATATATTATTTTACACTCAATAATACTTATTTCTATTAGTTTTTAATGATATTGTAGATCCAAGACTGCTTTAGTGAGAGACTCATTACTAGATAACATATTTCAGAGTACATTCGCCACAGGAGTCTTCAGTTTTTTTTTTACCTTTCATCATTTGTCTATTTTTTCCTTTCTTTTTGCAATTTTAAATATATTCTATCATGTTAATGTATTATATAATTGTTATATCTTAAATATTTAGTCCTGGAAAGGCAAATTTGGTATTAGCAAGGGACTGTTCACATAGGAGGAAGTTCTCAGGATATGAGGAAGGAGGGAGTGGAATTTTCACTGTTAATCCTATTTGTAGCCTCTATCCTTTGAAGAAAATCCTGAAAGAGAGTCTTAAACAAAATCCTGAAAGAGAGTCCTGAACAAAATCCTGAGAGCCTTGAAGAAAATCCTGAAAGAGAGTCCTGAACAAAATCCTGAAAGAGAGTCTTGAAGAAAATCCTGAAAGAGAGTCCTGAAGAAAATCCTGAAAGAGAGTCTTGAAGAAAATCCTGAAAGAGAGTCTTGAACAAAATCCTGAAAGAGAGTCTTGAACAAAATCCTGAAAGAGAGTCTTGAACAAAATCCTGAAAGAGAGTCTTGAACAAAATCCTGAAAGAGAGTCTTGAACAAAATCCTGAAAGAGAGTCTTGAACAAAATCCTGAGAGTCTTGAACAAAATCCTGAAAGAGAGTCTTGAAGAAAATCCTGAAAGAGAGTCTTGAACAAAATCCTGAAAGAGAGTCCTGAACAAAATCCTGAAAGGGAGTCTTGAACAAAATCCTGAAAGAGAGTCTTGAACAAAATCCTGAAAGAGAGTCTTGAACAAAATCCTGAAAGAGAGTCTTGAAGAAAATCCTGAAAGAGAGTCTTGAACGAAATCCTGAAAGAGAGTCCTGAACAAAATCCTGAAAGAGAGCAGGGTCACAGAAGTGAGAGAGAATTTATCCTATTTCTTGTTAGTGCATCTGGAAGGGATCTCAAAATAATTATAGGGAGAGGTCGCTGAGGAATGTGTTAGAAGGCAGAGTACAGTTGGCTTCATTGATTCCGGTACACTTCATGGGAAGCTTAGGAGACATCAGTATACCGGAATACATTTATTTAAATAGGTACTCATAGGAGGTATTGACGTTAAATAAAATCATTCTATTGATATCAATACATTTCTATACATTTTCTGATCTTTTGTAATATTAAACCTCATTATAATATATAGTGCATGGGTTCGAATCATTATTATTATTATTATTATTATTATTATTATTATTACAAGCTAGGCTATAACCCTCGGTAGCAGGTTGGCCAGGGCATCAGCCACTTGTTGAGATACTACCGCTAGAGATTTATGGGGTCTTTTGACTGGCCAGACATTGGATCCTATTCTCTAGTTACGGTTCATTTTCCCTTTTGCCTACACACACACACACACACACACACACCAAATAGTCTGGCATATTCTTTACATATTCTCTTCTGTACTCATACACCTGACAACACTATTACCAAACAATTTTTCTTCACCCAAGGGGTTAACTACTGCACTGTAATTGTTCAGTGGCCACTTTCCTCTTGGTAAGGGTAGAAGGGACTTTTTAGTTATGGTAAGCAACTCTTCTAGGAGAAGGACACTCCAAAATCAAACCATTGTTCTCTAGTCTTGGGTAATGTCATAGCCTCTGTACCATGGTCTTCCACTGTCTTGGGTTAGAGCTCTCTTGCTTAAGGGTACACTCGGGCACACTATTCTATCTTATTTCTCTTCCTCTTGTTTTGTTAAAGTGTTTATAGTTTATAAAGGAAATATTTATTTATTTCAATGTTGTTACTCTTCTTAAAAATTTAATTTTTCCCTGTTTCCTTTCCTCATTGGCCTATTTTCCTTGTTGGAGCCCTTGGGCTTATAGCATTGTGCTTTTCCAACTAGGGTTGTAGCTTAGCAATTAATAATAACAATAATAATAATAGTTGGAAAAGCAAGATGCTATAAGCATAAAGGCTCCAACAGGGGAAAATAGCCCATTGAGGCAAGGAAACAAATAAACTACAAGAGAATATTAGATAGTGAAAATAAAATATTTCAAGAACAGAAACAAAATCAAATTAAATCTTTCCATGTAAACCATAAAAACTAAATAAAAAGAAAAAGATAAATGAAACAGAACAGTTGTATGGCCGAGTGTATTATTATTTTCGTTATTATTATTATTACTTGCTAAGCTACAACCCTAGTTGGAAAAGCAGAATGTTATAAGCCCAGGGGCTCCAACAGGGAAAATAGCCCAGTGAGGAAAGGAAAGAAGGAAAAATAAAATATCTTAAGAAGAGTAACATAAAAATAAATATCGCCTATATAAACTAAAAAAAACTTTAACAAAATAAGAGAAAGAGAAATAAAATAGAATAGTGTGCCCGAGTGTACCCTCAAGCAAGAGAACTCTAACCCAAGACAGTGGAAGACCATGGTACAGAGGCTATGACATTACCCAAGACTAGAGAACAATGGTTTGATTTTGGAGTGTCCTTCTCCTAGAGGAGCTGCTTACCATAGCTAAAGAGTCTCATCTACCCTTACCAAAGGGAAAGTAGTTAATCCCTTGAGAGAATATGAATTGTTTTGTAATCTCAGTGTTGTCAGGTGTACGAGGACAGAGGAAAATATGTAAAGAATAGGCCAGACTATTCGGCATGCGTGTTTGTAGGCAAAGGGAAAATGAACCGTAAAGAGAGAGAAGGATCCAATGTAGTACTGTCTGGCCAGTTAAAAGACCCCATAACTCTCTAGCAGTAGTATCTCAACGGGTGGCTGGTGCCCTGGCCAACCTACTACCCCCAAGCAAGAGAATTAATCCAAGACAGGGGAAGACCATGGTACTGTATAGAGGCTATGGCACTATCCAAAACTAGAAAACAATGGTTTGATTTTGGAGTGTCCTTCTCCTAGAAGAGCTGCTTACCATAGCTAGAGAGTCTCTTCTGCCTTTACCAAGAGGAAAGTAGCCACTGGAGAATTGTTTGTTAATCTCAGGGGATATAAGGTTAGATTCTTAATTAATTTTGACACAAGATAAGGCTTCGTAGTGATAAGTTTATATAAAAAAGCCATATTATCGTGTGGATGTAAGGCACTTTCTAACAATGCTCTGTTGGTTAAATTCGTCTGTAGTTACCACAATACATGACATCACGTATCTTCCTATATGCAGATACCATTAGACGCTCCTTATAGTCTTTGGACATTACCTCTTTTTATTACTATTAAATGCTAAGCTACATCCCTAGTTGGAAAAGCAGGATGCTATAAGCCCAGGGGCTCCTATGGGGAAAATAGCCATGTGAGGAAAGAAAACAAGGGGGAAAAATTAAGAGTAACAACATTAAAATAAATATCTCCTATATAAACCATAAAAAAACTTTAACAAAACAAGAGGAAGACAATAAGACAGAATAGCGTGTCCGAGTGTACCCTCAAGCAAGAGAACTCTAACCCAAGACAGTGGAAGACCATGTACAGAGGCTATGGCATTACCCAAGACTAGAGAGCAATGGTTTGATTTTGGAGTATCCTTCTCCTAGAAGAGCTGCTTACCATAGCTAAAGAGTCTCTTCTACCCTTACAAAGAGGAAAGTAGCCACTGAACAATTACAGTGCATTAGTTAACCCCTTGGTTGAAGAAGAATTGTTTGATAATCTCAGTGTTGCCATGTGTATGAGGACAGAGGAGAATATGTAGAAAATAGTCCTTACTATTCAGCGTGTGTATGCGTAGGTAAAGGGAAAAAGAACCGCAACCAGAGAGAAGGATCCAATGTCTGTCTGGTCAGTCAAAAGACCCCATAACCTTCTAGTGGTAGTTATTTGTGAAGGCCTTTCACTCACAGATATAAATAGAGTGGCTTGGTATTTGAGTGGCATCTCTGATGGGTATATTTGACAGACAACGGCTTGTAGGAATCATGATTTGTTGCCCAATCATAGGTTATAAGGATTGTGGTTACCTCATGTCATTAAGGATATTAATTTATGTATTTATGAATAAATATTCATTTATTAAAATGCTCGTCATTCTGCATTGATTTCATCTGTATATTTTCTTAATATTGTAGAAACGTTTATCTACGCAATGTTCAGTTTTATATAAGGATTATTTTAATTGTGGAAGTATATTATGTGAATAGAATTGATACTAAAGATCATTCAATAACTGAATTAAATTACCTAGCGTATACAGCATCCCTATTATTAATATTACTGTTGATTTGTATATATCAAAGTTTGTCTAAAACGAGGCAATGCTTTCCTGCAAGTACTTGCATAAGGTACAGAACTTCTCTTGTCATTCTTGTTGACTCCCATGACTTACCAAATATTCCTAGTCAGTGAAGAAAGAAAGAAAAAAGCCAAGATCGAGAAAGAATAGTAATAATGACCAAGGAAGAAGCTTTGCCCAGCAAATACGTCTCCATCAATCAGAACTCTCCATTTTTAGGTGCATGAGGACACACCCCACAAGTCTATACAAAGAGTGTCTACTTAGTAATATATTTTCCAGAATTGTAATCCTGTTTTACTTATCTTTAATGAGTTAAATACATAATTATATAATATATATTTATTTAATATTCTCATAAACTCTTATTTACTAAGAATAATATTACATATTGGTAAATTATTTATGATAATTAATAGTACCTGGCAACGATTGTGTCTACTTAGTAATATATTTTCAAAGTTTTAATCCTCTTTTACTTATATTTAATGAGTTAAATACATAATTATATAATAGATATTTATTTAAAATTCTCATAAACTCTTATTTACTAAGAATGATATTATATATTGGTGAATTATTTATGATAAATAATAGTACCTGGCAACGTTCTTGGTTCCGTCAACCCAGGGGTGCCATTCGTACGATAATTATCCTACATGTACGATTATTTTAGGTCCAGTACGATGTACGATACATACCTTAGGTATACACAAATGTGTGTGTTTAATTGAATAATTATACTAAAATATTTTGAAAAGTTGAAAAGTCAATCATGTAACTCCCTAATAATCATATTGAAACTGTGTACGATAATTTTGGTTGAAAAAACGACAATTTTAAGGCTCATGTACGATAATCCAGTCGAAATAATCTGGCAACTCTGCCCTAATGAAATATCAACAACGCAGACGACGCCCAACCGTACATCGAGCAACACCGCTTCAAAAGTTTCCTGTAATATTCGTCTCAAAAATGCAGTCGTTCATTAATGTTTCGCCAGACAGTCATTTCCCAATTCAGAATTTGCCGTATGGAGTCTTTTCGACATGCGAAAATGTAAGTATTGATATTTGTTTTGTGTTTAAACTAAAAGTGATTCCTACTCCAGGATACCGGCATGTATGCATAAGGTCTCCTTACTCAGCATGAATACTGTAACCCAGTATAATGAATAATTTGTAATTTAAATGCTTCTATGTGTTTATTATTAATTAGGGCTTATTATATTGTTGTAATTTTAGTACTGACAGTTCAAAATTGCTCTTGATTTTAATATTAACACCATAAGTTCGTATTAACGAGGTTGAGAGTGACCTTGCCGGCATGTATGCATAAGGTCTCCTTTAGCATGAATACTGTAACCCAGTATAATGAATAATTTATAATTTAAATGCTTCTATGTGTTTATTATTAATTAGGGCTTATTATATTGTTGTAATGTTAGTACTGACAGTTCAAAATTGCTCTTGATTTTAATATTAACACCATAAGTTCGTATTAACGAGGTTGAGAGTGACCTTGGCTTCGTCTATGGCCTTAGGCTGGGGCACCAAATAGCCAGCCAGAAACTGGTTGGAGCCACTTACCATTTATTGTAAGATGCTTATGTAATCACAAGTAACGAATTAATACCCTGTATAACTTATTATGAAGAAAGATCTAATTATTAGTTATTTGTGAAGGCTGTACGGGAAACTGACCTTTCACTCCTAAGGTAGTCTCGACTAGAAGGTAGTCTCGACTAAGATTGTTAAATTATCTTTGATTTCTCACTAGATATATCAACCATATACATATACAACCATATACTATTTTTACTTTTTTTATTGTTTTATGCATTGATTTTACTGGTGCCATTATTTTGGGACCTCTTTGAAATTAAGATGATTTCAAGCTAGAAGTAGAAATTGATGTTAATTATATGGTAATTTAATGTATCACTCATTCACAAACTCTATATTTTCTTTGAGTAGATATCTTATATTTTAGTCATTTATGAACGTAATTACTGTATGGTTGTAAACTTCTCATTTAAGAGTTTTCTACTGCCCCATTTTAAACAAGATTAAGGGTGATCCTGTTGGGTCAATGGATTTTGGGAGTTGGGAAACAAAATATAATTAATTTGTACCAATAGTTATGGTCAGAAATGAATAAAAAAAATTCAAGATTGCAAAATACATGGTTTGTGTATTTTTTCACACACCAAGGCCCGCCTGAACAGACCTTTAGTGTTTGGTGGAGGGCGAGAAATAAACCCCTAAAAGTAAGTAAAGGACGAGAAATTAAAGTTGGAGCAAATGCTTTTTTGTTGACCAGGCGGACATAGTCTTTTTATAGTTTATTTATGACATATTTGTTTTTGATGTTGTTGATAGTTTATTATATGACATGTCTGTTTTGACGTTGTTTCTTATTTTAGAATGATTTATTGTTAATTTGTTCTCTTCATTTATTTATTTCCTTATTTCCTTTCCTTACTGGGCTATTTTTCCCTGTTGGAGCCCCTGGGCTTATAGCATCTTGCTTTTCCAACTAGAGTTGTAGCTTGGATAGTAATAATAATAATAATATGGCAAATGAACTGGGCCTGGTTATATTGATGTGCATAAGGAGTTGTGGCAGGTGGATGTCATATTGAATGAGGAATAATAAAGTATTCTGTTCTTAATGGAAGAATCTACATGAGGAAATAAGAGTTAAGGTACACTTCCTAAGATTTAGTGTATATTATTAGGTGTCATTTTGGTGAGCTTGTTATGAAATGTAGGCTATGAAGTATGAGACTTGAGGGTTTAGTTAGTGACTGTTGAATCTAGAATATTTATGGTTAAAGTTGCCATATCAGTAGGTTTTGAAGGGTGTTACTGGTACTGGTAGAATGGTACATACATACATATACCAAGGCACTTCCCCCAATTTTGGGGGGTAGCCGACATCAACAAGAAACAAAACAAAAAAGGGGACCTCTACTCTCTACGTTCCTCCCAGCCTAACAAGGGACTCAACCGAGTTCAGCTGGTACTGCTAGGGTGCCACAGCCCACCCTGCCACATTATCCACCACAGATGAAGCTTCATAATGCTGAATCCCCTACTGCTGCTACCTCCGCGGTCATCTAAGGCATCGGGGGAAGCAGCAGGGCCTACCGGAACTGCGTCATCGCTCGCCATTCATTCCTATTTCTAGCACGCTCTCTTGCCTCTCTCACATCTATCCTCCTATCACCCAAAGCTTCCTTCACTCCATCCATCCACCCAAACCTTGGCCTTGGTAGTATGGTACTGTACTTTAATACTGTCCGCTGTACTGAGGGATGTTACTGGTAGCCTGGTACTGTACTTTAATACTAGCCACTGTTTCTCCTGTAAATGTGTGTGTGATTCTAATTTTCAGCG
The DNA here is from genome assembly GCF_036898095.1 of Palaemon carinicauda. NCBI lineage: Eukaryota > Metazoa > Arthropoda > Malacostraca > Decapoda > Palaemonidae > Palaemon > Palaemon carinicauda. Next base: position 69,905,738 of record NC_090753.1, read on the forward strand.
AGTAAAATGTATATGGACAACCATGAAAATCATGGTTAATTTTATTGTTGACATTTTGACTTAACTAAATTTCCTTAATTTTATATTCCTATTTTATTTGTTCTTATTTCAGATCCTCTAATGTACTCTTAATTTATATTGTATTTGTGTGTTTTCAGACGTCTCGCCGCATTGGCGTTGCCATCGGCGACCTCATTCTTGACCTGTCGGTAATTGCTCATCTGTTCAGCGGCCCTGTGCTGAGTTCCCATCAAGATGTATTTCGTCAGGTAAGTGATGCTTTATTAAAAAAGAATATGGAGGCATTTATTTAGTTGTGGTTTGATCATTACTAGCATTTGAGCACTTGTCGGTAAAATTAACTACCATACATACATACATACATACATATACCAAAGGCACTTCCCCCAATTTTGGGGGGTAGCCAACATCAACAAGAAAAAAAAAAAAAAAAAAAGGGGACCTCTACTCTCTACGTTCCTCCAGCCTAACCAGGGACTCAGCCGAGTTCAGCTGGTACTGCTAGGGTGCCACAGCCCTACCATGGTAATCCTATTTGCTCTATTCAGTTTTGATAAGTTTCAAAGCACTTTACCATTCTATGGCTATATGAAAAGAAGGGATAAACCACATGTAATTGGGTGTATCAATAAAATCGGGAATGTGGAAGTCCAAGGATGCCCAGGAAAAAGCTGAATGGAATGCCCACTTGAACAGCCTATCTTTAGGGTACCACCATCATAGTTTGCAGAAGTCTTCTTGTAGGGATAGATGATACAGTACTCTAAATGAAATAGAGAGAGGGGTGATGGGATGTGACATAAAAAGTGATTCAATGTTGAATTCGATGATTCTCTCATTTCCTGTATTCCAAAAAAAAAAATTTTTTTTTTTATAGATCAGTGCAATGCTTCTCAACAAATCATTGTGTGATATATGACAGTATCTGCCTGTAAAACTGTAGATCTACAGAAGGTGTGTGAGGGAGAAATTGACTTGCCCAGACTTGTGGTATTTGTGTTCTTAAGTCATGAGGAATATCTTGGTAATATCTCTTTAGAATGCAGTATTAACTAATTATGTATCCATGTCGTATTCCTGTGTAACGCTGCTTTCAGATCATAAACTTATTGCCTAGACTTTTTTTCCACCCTGCCCTTTGTAATCCACTTTTAATACAGTTCCCGGTATTAATATGAAATCTAAAGGTGTGGTGGTGCTATTATAGTATGCTATCTACCGTTGAATTTATATTATAGTATGCTATCTACCACAAAGTATGTTATCTATCGTCAATGTTAAACCTGTTTGATGAGGATTATCAAACAGATTACTTACCATCAGTATGTTATCCTCATTGGACTTGATGATAGTTTAATAATATTTATTGGATGGATAACATGGATGCATAATTATAAGCAGTTTGTAGGTTAGGTTAGGTTGGGTTAGATTAGGTTAGTACATGGATGCATAATTATAAGCAGTTTGTAAGTTAGGTTAGGTTGGGTTGCGTTAGGTTAAGTTGGGTTATCAAGTCAGTAGTGATCCTCCTTATTAGAGGCGGATTAGCAAGTAGACCGTACCCTTAGGGACTGGTGGTGGGTATCATACTATAGTCAGAGAAGGATGGTAGATAGCAAAATCGACGGTAGATAGCATACTATAATAGCACCGGTGTGGTACCTTGGTCTGACGGCCAAGACTTGTTATTTTAATCCGATTTTATTGATACCGTACTCTGTCTTAACATGCAGCATCTTGAACTCCTGATTAACAACTTAATGCATTTGAAAATCATATCTTTGTCAGATTTATAGACAAAAAATAAAAGGAGATAACTTAAGTGAAATAAAATTTTAGTGAAAATGCAATAAGTACTGTATAGAATTTGTGATGTATGGACATAGAATTTAAAGATTTAGAAGCGCTTATTAAAGGCTTTTTAATAATACAAGCCAAAGTTTAGAATAACTTTTTGGTGTAGGATGTCAGTATAGATATGTGGTATAGTTTTGCTGGAACTTAACCCTTTTACCCCCAAAGGACGTACTGGTACGTTTCACAGAAGCCATCCCTTTACCCCCATGGACGTACTGGTACGTCCTTGCAAAAAAATGCTATAAAAATTAGTTTTTCATATTTTTTGATAATTTTTTGAGAAAATTCAGGCATTTTCTAAGAGAATGAGACCAACCTGACCTCTCTATGACAAAAAATAAGGCTGTTAGAGCAATTTAAAAAAAAATATACTGCAAAATGTGCTGGGAAAAAAATAACCCCTTGGGGGTTAAGGGTTGGAAATTTCCAAATACCCCAGGGGTAAAAGGGTTAAGTACCTGATTTCAAGTACTGACTGATTGAATAGCTAAAAGTACCTGATTTCAAGTACTTACTGACTGAATAGTTAAAAGTACCTGATTTCAAGTACTGACTGACTGAATAGCTAAAAGTACCTGATTTCAAGTACTGACTGACTGAATAGCTAAAAGTACCTGATTTCAAGTACTGACTGACTGAATAGCTGAATAGATTGCATTCATAAAGAGCCCTATACAAACTTACAAATGTTAGTAACAATGCAGACTAGAATCGAATACTATTATACTTATTTTCTGCTTTCTTACTTCGTACACTCATACATACAATTGCATACTGTACATTCACTTCTAAAAACTGATTTGCTCGAATAATACTTTTCAAATCTAACCTTTATCCATCTATATACGTTAGGTATTACACCTTTAAAGATTCACTCATAAAATAATGAAAATTTGATGAGAAAACAACATACCATCTACTGTACCTGAATCAAAGAAACTAAGTAGTGTCACCAATTTTTAATCCAGTAAACTTTAATGATAATAAGTTTCACACATTATTTGAAACATATGCTGACACCCTGCAGTAAAACAAATATAACACAAGAAAAGTGAAGAAGAGAGGAATGAGTTCTGGAATGAATTAACTAGGTATGTAGAAGGACTGGGTAGAAGGAATTATGTCGTTGTTATGGGTGACTTAAATGCTAGAGTGGGCGCTGGAGAGGTAGAAGGTGTCATTGGGAAGTATGGCGTACCAGGTGAAAATGAGAGTGGTGAGAGACTGGTAGACATGTGTGTTGAACAAGAGATGGTAATAAGTGCTAGCTTCTTTAAAAAGAAAGATAAAAATAAGTATACATGGGTAAGAGTGGCAAATGGAAGAGTAGTAGAAAGGGCATTAATGGATTATGTGTTGATAACTAAAAGAATATGGATGGGACTATATTCTTGTCATGATACCACAAGATTTTTTTTCCTTCCTTTTAGAAATCTTAATTATACTGGTTATTAGGACTCCAAATACATATAATTTATCTTGCATGGCATCACATTGTTCAAAGTACTGAGTAATATCCTTGCAAGTTCCATATTCAATGTATCGCTTATGTTTTTTATTTCATTTTGATGTCATACTTAACACCTTTAAAAGCCAGCAGAATAAGCTACTATTTAAGAAGATCAATGTAAATATTGCACTAATTGTCCTATATCCTGCCTGACATTTCCTGATGTGTTTGGGCAATGTACAAATAAGTCAACAGTCCCCTCTTGTGACATTAGAATTGCCCCTGTGTGGTAATCTGCTGGACGGAAGTTCAAGACCCTCTCTATCTCGATAGTTTCTTGCAGTGTCTGGAACCTCACCATCCTTTTGAGCTAAGGATGGGTGTTTCGGGGGAAGCTATAGGTCTAGTAGCTGAGTTATCAGAAGCCATTGCCTGACCCTCCCTGGTCCTAGCATGATGCAAAGGGGCTTTGAGTGCTGAGCATATGAATGTATGGTCAGTCTCTAGGACATTGTCCTTTGCCATTCTTGAGTTATCTTTAAGAGCATCTTAAGCTTCCAAGATACCGTTTTACTTACAAATAGATTCTAAAACAAATACACTGTGGTCTCTATATTGATATAAAGGAAATGGAAGGGAAGTCACCCAAAACTTTGTAACAGATCAACTTTCCTGAAAAATGAAGATAGATTTGTGGAAAAGCAGGCAAATTAGAAAAGATTCATATTGTAGATAATTAAAAAAATATACAACTACAATAGGAAAACTATAACAACCTTTTTTTTTTTTTTTTTTTTTTATTTTTTTTTTTTTTTTTTTCATAGTTGGGAAAGAATATCAACCTAAAATTAGACAAAAAGTTTGTTGATCAATGGCCTCAATAGAGTGCAATAATTGAACAATTTTGCATACAAAGAAGTACTAAGAGAATGTATGCCATCCTAGTGTTTTGAGAGCTACTAAATTTTCTCCTCATAACTATATTTTGCAGTATTGCCATTAATTAGGATATATATTAAGTAAACTGTGAGAAAATGGCTGTTATAATTCTTAGGAACTGATACTGGATAGGTTATATTTCCACTTTATTGCCCTAGTAAGCTGCATGACACACTTCTAAAGATTTTAAAGGTCGCGTATAAATGGCAGAGGCAAGCGACAGTGACAATGCCCTAGAGACTGACTGCATATGCATATAACCAGCACCTGAGTCCCCACCCCATCAAGCTAGAATCAGGAAGGGCCAGACAATGGCTGCTGATGACTCGGCAGGTAGACCTCTACGCTCCCCCAAACCATCCTTAGCTCACAAGGATTGCGAGGTTGTAGACACTGCAAGAAACTATTGAGTTTGAGCGGGACTCGAACCCCTATCCAGTGATGACCAAGTAAGAATGTTGCCTATAGGCCACAACCCTGTTGGTTTTAACCCTTTCACCCCAAAGGACGTACCGGTACGTTCTTGCAAAACACTGTTAATTACATATTTTTACATATTTTTGATAATTTTACGAGAAACTTCAGGCATTTTCCAAAAGAATGAGACCAACCTGACCTTTCTAGGACAAAAATTAAGCTTGTTAGAGCAATTTTAAAAAATTATTTAGCAAAATGTGCCCGAAATTTAACCTTATGGGGGGGGGTAAAAGGGTTAACTGACAAAATTCCTTGCAATCTCTAATCTCTATGCCTGCAGCCTACACTAAATCGCTTCATGAGTTTGGGCAGTGCAGCTTGGAAAGAAGCCAGAACAAGACTCCAGGCCCTATTAAGTGCAGATAACCCTTGTCTTCGTGATGATCAAAAGTTAAGGGCTGCGTAAGTTTTAAAATTTTTTTCATGTCTGTGTGAATATGAATTATTTAATTTAATTATAGCTTATTGTTATACCGAGTACAAGTATTTAATTTTTCTTTTTATATAGGGTAGCTTGTAGCGTATTTGTTCACTTTTATTATATGTATAAAGATACAGAATGCAGTTCAGTATGATGTATATCCTCTTCATTAGCTTTTGTGTACAATATTAAGTTATCTTAGAAAAGTGTAATTTTAAAACTAGAAAAAATATAAAAACATGTACTGATGTAATATAGCTGCACAATAGGTTGCAGAATCATAAATTTGCAACATCAGTAATTACTTGAGTTTCATATGAGTTGTTTGAAAATGGCTGGATGTTTTTTTTTCTTCCAGGGCATTTGTTCCTCAAAACTCTGCAACTATGCATCTACCAGCAGAAATAGGGGACTACACTGACTTTTACTCCTCCCTCGATCACGCAACAAATGTGGGAACCATGTTCCGTGGAAAGGAAAATGCTCTCATGCCAAATTGGTAGGTATACTTTTCACAATTTTTATGCTTTCATAAGTCTTAGGTACAGTGTATGTACAGGTGTTACCTTTTCGGTCAGTTAGCGATTGATATCCTGGTGTGACTTCCAATATGTTTATATCAGTTACAGGTGAACAGTTTTAAGAGGGTGAACTGTATAGTAGGCCAGTTGGGGTATTGTTTACGCTACCATTTTGTGGCAATATGGAATTCTGAGAGCAAATGGAACCTTCGGGAGCATTTACTCATTGTGAGCCTAGTGTGACTGTACCTCTTGTTTCATTAGTTGGAGGTGAGAAGCCCTATCACTGGTCTTTAGCCCTGTATGGTATGCCGATATGGATATTGTATACTATACTCCTCGTGCTGTTACAGAGCTTAGCCATTGGAGCTCGCACAACAACTGGTATCTGTGGGGTAGGTTAGTGATTGGGAGCTTATGGTAACAGGTACCGCTGTTCAACTTCAAGCCACTACAGAGTTTTCTCACCGACTGCTACCTTCAGGGTTGGTCAGCAAGGTAAGTCCGGTACAATTGTAACCTCTTGTTGGACAGCTATTAGGTGATTAGTCCTTCTGGAGCAAACAATAACTCCTAGGTGATTGAACGTAAGGATACTACTGTACACTGTTGCGTTAATCTATCCTTGTCCTCTTTCTCTTCTTCCCCGTCTGATCCTGATAAATCTTCTCCCAAAAAGTAGTAGTAGTCCAGGAAAGCCTGTCATAAAAGGTTCCTTAGGACTTTACATGGCACCACCACTTGTCAGTGGTTTTCACTTCCCGTCTGTCCACATTCCGGAGCCGAGGGCTTGGTGTTAGGTTAACCATCATGGTAGCCACGCTGAACATATCGTTCTGCAGCCTATAGCCGAGACCTTGGTGACTGACTTGACTTTCCCAGTATCCAGGCTAGCTAGAGATGCTTTATTTGGCCAGGTGTTGAAGAACTTGGGTCCCCTTCTACACCTTTCCTGCTTGGAAGGGGGAGTACTGCTCCTATCTCTATTGAGAATACTTTTGGTGAATTTAGAAGATGGCATCTCTTGAATGTCTTTGAATGTCTTTTTGGGCTTGTTCATAGCTTGCAGCCGTGGGTCGGTGGTTGAGGGGCCACAGTCCTCTGTTCATGAGCACAGAACTGTGGTTTACTTTTCCACCATGATCAACAGAGGAAATGTACAGGGTACCTCTTCTGTTTTCTTTTTCACAAAGTATTTTGGTCTGTTTGAAAGTGGAGATACCATCATATCCAAGTACTGAGCCTGACTGCTAACATGATAACACCCATTCACCAGAGGAAGGGTACACTCAAATGTTCTTGCTCTCATGGTGCCAGGGATTGGTTCTCATCATACATACATATACCAAAGGCACTTCCCCCAATTTTGGGGGGTAGCCGACATCAACAAGAAACAAACAAAAAAGGGGACCTCTACTCTCTACGTTCCTCCAGCCTAACCAGGGACTCAGCCGAGTTCAGCTGGTACTGCTAGGGTGCCACAGCCTAACCTCCCACATTTCCACCACAGATGAAGCTTCATACTGCTGAGTCCCCTACTGCTGCTACCTCCACGGTCATCTAAGGCACCGGAGGAAGCAGCAGGGCCTGTCTGAGAACCAGGGATTGGTTCTCAGACATGGAAATGAAAATGTTCATGGTCCGAATCTATTTGCATTTGAGTGTTCGTAATCTAGGGAGAGAGAACATACCCAAAACAGATTTATGGGAACATTATCTCTAGCCTTAAGATACTGTCAATTGATCGATGGTTGGTCACATTAGAACCTTCGGGCTTTAAAAATCGGATAGATGCTGGACTCATCTGCTGCTCAGGAGGGGCATATTGAGTTAGTTCTGGAAAGAGATGGTGTATATCAGTACTGTACTCCTTTCACGGTGTGGTATCGCTCAAGGGAGACTGTGACCAAGCCTAAGGGGAGACTGTTTATTGGCTCTAGTTTGAGGGTGCTCCCAGCAATAACTGTCAGTCGCTTCTCCACTCGTTTTTGCCCCTTCAAAGCTCAGTCCAGGAGGGATGTTTGGTGGGAGAAGGGGTGTAGTGATGCAAAAGGTTCCCTGATTTCAGTAGGGGAATGTCATACCTTGCAGATTCCCTCTCTCTTCCATCCAAATCAGTTCCATACTTACTTTTCAGGATCCATTCTTGGACATGCATCAGAGGTAGAACGATCCTGAATTTTATGGACTTCTCCAATCCTTCCCCAAAGGCTTCCCAAGAGTTGTCGTAGGGACTAGCACAAGTCCGGAGTTCTCTCAACTAAATCAATACCTGTCAAGCTATGTTTAGTTGGAACCTTTGCTCCATACTAAGCCTCCAGAGAGGAAGACCTCATATTTTTGGTGACTTGGGGAACTTCAGGCTTTCAGTCATAACAAAAGAATCTCTTCGTTCTTCAAACGTTTGTGCAAGCCACCATATGAGTGTTTATGCTTAAAAGCAAATAGCAACTACAGCAGCATAGTGAGAAGGTAATCCACGAGAAAAAAGTTCCATGGGAATTCTAGGCAGCTGTCTTCTTCAGGAGGGAGTGTCAGGTGTCACTTGATGACAGTTACTTTAGGATACAAATCCATACCAGTAGCAGGTAACAGTCCTTCCAGGTATGATTAGCCACACCATCCTGGTAGAGTGAAACATGTTTCTTCGCCTTCCTGGTCCCTTCCATGGGGGACACTGGGCTGATCCCAAGAAGTGGGTAGATCCCAGTAGATAGAGACGACTGTAAGGTTTTTAGAGAGTTTCTCTCTGGCCAGAGCACTTTCCAGCAGATCACAGACTTTTTCACCTGCTTCTGCAGAAGAAGCATGTCGGTCGAGTTTGGATCCCTCCTTGGGGTAACAATTCACACTTGAACAAGCTTTGTGCGGTCATGGTCTTTATCCTCAGGGCATAGGCACATGCACTTCATGCTAACCTGAGGTGAGCATCATTAAGTCTTTTCCCCCCGAGTCTTTCTCTCTCTTCTCTGCATTGGCAAGAAAATTGGAAAAATGGAGGCTTCCTCCTCAGGGGATTGGTCCATGCTTGACGGGAACTTTAAGCAGTCTTTCCTATCGCGGATTGTGTGACAAAGACCCAGTACCAGTCGATCTCAAACACCAGCTTGGGACCTTCAAAGTCTTATCTCTGTGTTTGCTGACTGGTGTCACACCAGAGCATTGTAGTGCTACTTGAAGAAGACTTGATACCACTTGTGCAAGTCTTGCATTCTTTTCATTAGCCCCCCCAGCAAGAAAAAGAGAAAAGTGTCCAGACTCTGTTCCATCTGGCTTTTCGAGGCTGTTTGCAGGTGGGACTTTGGTTTGTGCCTGCCTTATTTGTAACGTCTCTGCCTGGTGATCACCATACAGAGGTTCGAGTCCCACTCAAACTCTAGTTCCTTTAGTGTCCGCATCTTAACCATTCTTGTGAGCCTGGGGATGGGGTATTTGGGGGAGTCTATAGGGGTACCTGATGAGTCAAGAGCCATTTCCTGGCTCTCCCTGGTCCTAGCTTGGGTGGAGAGAGGGCTTTGATGCTAATAATATGATATATGGTCAGTCTCTAGGGTATTGTCCTACTTGCTAGGGCAATTTCGCTGTCCCTTGCCTCTGCCATTTGTTACCGCCTTTAAACTTTTAAAGAGCTAGCAAATCTAGCTCTACAAGTAGACTTCCAGGTTACCTATTGGAGCACCTTTGTTTTTCTATACCTTACTGACATAGCCCACACACCCTAGAATCCATTTTTCTTGGATCCTGAGATGTCTGCTTTGTGGTTGGGTATCACTCCCAGCTCCCTCAAGAGACTTAGCATGCATCCCTTCAAAGGTAACGTGGTCAGTATAAGTCTCAAGAAGTATAATGACTGGTTCTTCTACCTCTTTCTTGTTCCTCACTCGAGGAGGTACAGCACAACAGTTACATCTTGGTCTGATGGTAGCGAGTTGCACATGGAGTACCTTTCTCACAGACTACATTCCAAGAAACGACTCCTCCATTTTTCGAAGCCAAAGGGGAGAATGGGTTACTCTCTTAAACATTTCTCTTGAAGTTCCCGGTTTGACATTACTGATGCCATGATCCTTTTGGTAGGTAGGTAGGTTTTCTGAGTTCCATTACTTGCTTCCTTTCAAGCGGGTAGTGGCTGAGGTCTCAACAGCTTGTACATCCCTATGATAAACTGATAGGTTGTTGGAGTCCCCTTCCTCATTCTCTAATTGGAACAGGAGGGATGATTTGTATTGGAAAGAAAAGAATCTTCCAGTTTGGTTCTTGGGGTCTTCCAATTATAATTGATTTCTCCTGTAAAGGATGAGAGGTTTATTTATGCATAGAAACAAATAACAATAACAAAGTTTAAAGGGAATTTGTATCTTGTAGCTACGCAAACCTTAATCCTTGAAATTATATTATCCCCTCTGTCATCAGCCTGTTCTACAACAGACAATGGGTAAGACTTCCTTTGTGTTACCTTTCATTGACAAACTACCTATTGTAGTTAACAATGCAATGGCTGTTAACAGATAAAAAAAATCTTATTTCAAAGGATTTTATAAATATGAATAATACACATTACTCTTAACATTTTGTTATATTTATTTAATACTTTTTAATAGTGAAATCTAATTTACTGCATGGCAGATCTGTGTGTTAAGTACTCACCAAGGATTATAATTTTGATAATTTTTTTTGAAGAAAATGGGTTATTTTAAATAGTTGTTATGCTTGAGATTTATCTTTTTATTATTATTATTATTATTATTATTATTATTATTACTATCCAAGCTACAACCCTAATTGGAAAAGCAAGATGCTATAAGCCCAGGGGCTCCAACAGGGAAAAATAGCCCAGTGAGGAAAGGAAATAAGGAAATAAATAAATGAAGAGAACAAATTAACAATAAATCATTCTAAAAACAGTAACAACGTCAAAACAGACATGTCATATATAAACTATTAACAACATCAAAAACAAATATGACATAAATGAACTATAAAAGACTCATGTCCGCCTGGTCAACAAAAAAGCATTTGCTCCAACTTTGAACTTTTGAAGTTCTACTGATTCAACCACCCGATTAGGAAGATCATTCCACAACTTGGTAACAGCTGGAATAAAACTTCTAGAGTACTGCATGTATTTAGGTTTCTACTTGTTTTAGAATGTAAAATGGTTGAAAATGAGATCTCCCATCTTTTTTTTTCTGTGTTCAAGCCCGATACTACTCATTGATTTTAGTTTAACTTTAGGATGTCATTGAATATTAAGGGTGAAATAATTGAGGTTTTGAAATCATGTGAAAGATTTGTCTTGTGTGTTTTTTTAATGGCAGACTAAGAGACTTATCTCCTAATAACGACGGTAATTCTTTTAGTTTGTATATTAACCCTTTTACCCTCAAAGGACGTACTGGTACGTTTCACAAAAGCCATCCCTTTACCCCCATGGACGTACCGGTACGTCCTTGCAAAAAAATGCTATAAAATTTTTTTTTTCATATTTTTGATAATTTTTTGAGAAAATTCAGGCATTTTCCAAGAGAATGAGACCAACCTGACCTATCTATGACAAAAATTAAGGCTGTTAGAGCAATTTAAAAAGAATATATACTGCAAAATGTGCTGGGAAAAAAATAACCCCCTGGGGATTAAGGGCTGGAAATTTCCAAATAGCCTGGGAGTAAAAGGGTCAAAGGAAGAGAGACATTGAAGTCTCATCACACTTCAATGTTAGTGACTCTTCTTGAATATTACAAACTCCTGAAGACTGGTGTAAGGTGTTTATATAGAGCATTTTTGCTGTTTAGATGAGAATGGTATTTCAGTTGTCACTTAACCCTTTAACCCCCAGGCTATTTGGAAATTTCCGACCCTTAACCCCCAGGGGGTTATTTTTTTTCCCAGCACATATTGCAGTATATTTTCTTTAAATTGCTCTAACAGCCTTAATTTTTGTCATAGAGAGGTCAGGTTGGTCTCATTCTCTTGGAAAATGCCTGAATTTTCTCAAAAAATTATCAAAAATATGAAAAAAAAAAATTTTATAGCATTTTTTTGCAAGGACGTACCGGTACGTCCATGGGGGTAAAGGGATGGCTTTTGTGAAACGTACCAGTACGTCCTTTGGGGGTAAAAGGGTTAAGACAGGTCTTGTTTTGTTATCAGTTCAGCATTTCACAGCATCTTTCAACAATTGTTTAGTGGCCATGTCATCAGATAGGAGCTTTTTTGTTATCTACTCATCATCATCATCTCCTCCTACGCCTATTGACGCAAAAGGTCTCGGTTAGATTTCGCCAGTCGTCTCTATCTTGAGCTTTTAATTCAATACTTCTCCATTCATCATCTACTTCGCGCTTCATAGTCCTCAGCCATGTAAGTCTGGGTCTTCCAACTCTTATAGTGCCTTGTGGAGCCCAGCTGAACATTTTCTACTACAAAAAGTTAAATGAAAAGTCACCTCAGAATGTCAACTTGAGTTTTGAGAGGTGTGCACTTATTATTAAGACCAGATTTTAACCAAACCATGTATATACTGTAGTGGGAGGTTGGGCTGTGGCACCCTAGCAGTACCAGCTGAACTCGGTTGAGTTCCTGATTAGGCTGAAGGAACATAGAGAGTAGAGGTCCCCTTTTTGTTTTGTGTCATTGTTGGTGTCGGCTACCCCCCAAAATTGGGGGAAGTGCCTTGGTATATCGATATGGATGTACTGTTGTCAGATTTATCGACTTTTTGGCCGACATGAAATATATGTTCTGTAATACAAGTTAAAAACTGGAATAGGTTTAAAGTTGTGCAACCATGTGGAGTGATAGTGTACCAACCGTGTTTCACACAATTTTACATAATTCCTTTTGTATATATTATGCTTGTATCTTCGCTCTTCCCTCGCACTAAAACGAACATGAAAATTCATGTCTGGTTTTTCCTCTGTGATATTGTCTGTCTTGTGAACTTGTCATGTCCTGTTGCCTTGAGGTTTTGTATATAAGGAGAGTGTTCCACAGTAATATAACTCAGTCGTTTCCAATCTGCCTTTGAGTTCACACCCTTACTCGGCACCGTCACAATAGCATAACATAGGGATGAAGACTTTAATGGCAAAACCAGTGCAGCCTTGGAGAAAAATAAGCTTAGGTCAGTAATGTATTGTTGCTTTCACATGGAGCAAAAGTTTGTCCACAAAAGCACTTGATGTGAAGCTGTCAGTCAGGTTTGACTGTTCAATTGTGCAATGCTTAATATGAAAGGGTTATGTAAAGCACAAGGTAGTCATCAAAGGGTTGTGGTGGCCGATGTGGTAACGTCCCCAATTTATGAACTGCAAACTGGGGTTCGAGTCCCGCTCAAACTTGTTAGTTCCTTTGGTTGCTGTAACCTCACCATCCTTGTGAGCTAAGGAAGGAGTGTTTGGTGATACCCATAGGTCTATCTGTTGAGTCATCAGCAGCCATTGCCTGGCCCTCCTTGGTCCTAGTTTGGGTGGAGAGATTTTGGTCGCTGATCTAATGTATATATGGCCAGTCTCTAGGGCATTGTCCTGGTCGATAGGGTAGTGTCACTGTCCCTTGCCTCTGCCATTCATGAGCGACCTTTAATGGGTAAAATTGAATTTATTTTGTGAAGGTTGTTGGATCTCGATAAATGTTTGGTGAAATGCCAAACATTTAAGTTCAATGTACAATCATCATCATCATCATTTCAGCCTTCAAAAGTCCTTTGTTGGATGTAGGCCTTCCCCAGGTTTCTCCACAGACTTCTATTGCAAGCTATTCTGTGCCACTGTTGCTTATGTTGGTCTAAGTCATCTCGCCAGCGGGTTTTTTGTCTTCCTCGGTTTCTTGTGTATCCTCGGGGTGTCCAGAAGGTTGTTCTTGATGTCCATCGGTTGTCTGTCATCCTGGCAATGTGCCCTGCCCAGTTCCATTTGAGCTTGCTAATGGTTTCAAGGATATCCATTACTTTAGTTTTTTGACGTATCCAATGTACAATAGTTCTGTAAATTTCAGTTTGAGTATGAAAGAAGAGTTTGTAATTTGTACACTGTCTTGTAAATTACTGATTATGTGGAATAAGCAGCAATTTTTTCTTTTTTCAGGAAATACCTGCCTGTTGGTTATCATGGTAGAGCATCAAGCGTTGTCGTTTCGGGGACCCCCATTCGTCGACCCAACGGGCAGACTCGTCCCAAGGATGATGAACCCCCAACGTTCGGTCCTTGTCGTCTGATGGACTTTGAACTTGAGATGGCTTTCTTTGTTGGTCCAGGAAACAAGCTAGGAGAGCCAATTTCCATCGATACTGCTCAAGACCACATTTTTGGAATGGTTCTCATGAATGACTGGAGTGGTTAGTAGAAACTGTTGAGTTTTACTCTAGTAACGACTATTCTTTACAGCATCATGGTGTTCAAGCTGCGTTGCTCTCTGTTTTTGGTTTTCATTATTTTATGTTAGCAGCAGTAAGGGAGTCAGCAGTATGAAGCTTCATCTGTGGTGGAAATGTGGGAGGTTGGGCTGTGGCACCCTAGCAGTACCAGCTGAACTCGGTTGAGTCCCTGATTAGGCTGAAGGAACATAGAGAGTAGAGGTCCCCCTTTTTTTTTTTTTTTTTCATTGTTGGTGTCGGCTACCTCCCAAAATTGGGGGAAGTGCCTTGGTATATGGATGGATGTTTCTTCCCACCTGACTTTCCAACTTTATTTCCTACTCCAGATCTCATCTCCCATTCAAGGACAAGGCATAAAGATTACTCTGTTTAAACTTTTCTTAGAATGCCTTAACCCTTTTACCCCCAAAGGACGTACTGGTACGTTTCACATAAGCCATCCCTTTACCCCCATGGATGTACCGGTACGTCCTTGCAAAAAAATGCTATAAAAATTATTTTTTTCATATTTTTGATAATTTTTTGAAAAAATTCAGGCATTTTCCAAGAGAATGAGACCAACTTGACCTCTCTATGACAAAAATTAAGGCTGTTAGAGCAATTTAAAGAATATATGCTGCAAAATGTGCTGGGAAAAAAATAACCCCTTGGGGGTTAAGGGCTGGAAATTTCCAAATAGCCTGGGGGTTAAAGGGTTAATAACAAAGAATGATTAATGTTCGTGAAAGTGTAAAATTTATAGTTGATAATTCTTTTCGTTTTCTTTTACCAGCAATAAATTAACTATTTTGTCATTTTTTTAATTCAGGAGAAAGCTTAAATCAATGCTGTATTTGAAGGCTTTAAAAAGCTATTAGCACTGTTTGATACCTCTATGAGTAAGATAACAGTATTAGGAAGATAAAATTTAGTTTAAATTGAGTTCAAAGTGAATGGTTGCTATGGAAATTAAAAATAGAAATGAGAGAGTAAGAAAAGATTAAGGATAATCTTTTTAACATTCTTAATTGCTTTGTCTTGCAAAATGCTCCATGCTACATATCTAAAATATTTACATATGTTTTTAGAAAATACTGTATACAGCTTTACCAATGACTGATATACTGTAAGTAGATTTGTTATTTTTCAAGTACAGAATTAGTTTAGGAAATTTTAGCGAACAATTTTTTTGTCCTAAGTGGTGCTTCTATCTTTCGTTGACCGTATATTGCTCTGGGCAGAGTTCTAGTTTGTTTGTACCTTGTGCAATTTACATTTCATGTTTTCCGCAGCTCGAGATATTCAGAAGTGGGAATATGTACCTCTTGGACCCTTCCTGGCAAAGAACATGGGCACCAGCATCTCTCCCTGGGTCGTCACAATGGAGGCCCTTGCACCGTTTGTGGTTGACAACTACGCGCAGGATCCCAAACCCTTCCCTTACTTGCAACACACTGACAAGTACACTTATGATATCAACTTGGAAGTTGGTATTAAACGTAAGTCCTCAGATGCATGTACACTTATTTACTAATTTTTATACTTTTTAACCCTTTTACCCCCAAAGGACGTACTGGTACGTTTCACAAAAGCTATCCCTTTACCCCCATGGACGTACCGGTACGTCCTTGCAAAAAAATGCTATAAAAATTTTTTTTTTCATATTTTTGATAATTTTTTGAAAAAATTCAGGCATTTTCCAAGAGAATGAGACCAACCTGACCTCTCTATGACAAAAATTAAGGCTGTTAGAGCAATTAAAAAAAAAATATATTGCAAAATGTGCTGGGAAAAAAATAACCCCCTGGGGGTTAAGGGTTGGAAATTTCCAAATAGGCTGGGGGTTAAAGGGCTAAGTAAACTATCTTCAAGAATTTTTATCATTGGTTGATTATTTTTTATTAGTATATCTGCTATTATGTAATGTGAAATTGAAGTGGCCTTGTTTGTGGGGTATGCAAATTCTAGAATTTAAGTACAGCTTGAAGGTTGAATATGGATGGAGAAACATGTTTGTAGTTAGGGATATATTTAACCATATTTGCTTGGCAGCAAACTACCTTATGTAATAGTCATACAGTAATTTAAGCATATGGTTTTATTCTGCGGGAAATTCAGTGACTTAGAATTACTGTATAATATGCAATCAATACAGGAAAGCTAATTGAAATTTAAACTTGTGATTATTTTGAACTTGTTTGAAATTTCGCTAAATATTTTGGGAAAATTTAAATGGTATACCTTTTTTTTTTGTATATATTACTTTATAGATATTTTATGATTTTATTCATGTTCTTATTCTCAAAGTTTTGGATCATAAAGGAAGAGCTGCTCTTTTCATATGCAATCCAGCTATGTCTCAGCAGAGTAGATAGTCTCGAGTCAACATTTACTTGATGCATAAACGTCTAACGTAGAAATCTTTCAAGCATGAGATCTGACGCATTGAGACAGTTATTCGGAGATCTTCCCACATTTCGAGATTTGACCAGATGCTAAATCTCGTGTAATAGAGCTATTTGTAGAAGCCCCAAGAGGACACATCATGCTTGCACAGTCGTTGGTAAGGATCATCTCCAACCACTGTGTGGTTCGAGTTCCATTTGCTTTCCGTAAGCTGAGGCACTTCGTGCCCCTTAGCCTCAGATAGCATGAGAATCAGAAGCAGTTCAGTCATTGAAGGAAGCCAGACAATGCTTGTTCATCCCTTCTTCCTTTACAGGGGATCTCCCCGTTCCATTCTTGGACTGGCTGGCGAATATCTTAGGAAATTTTTCGAAAAGAATAAACCATACTGCACCCTACTTAGTCCAATATAAAGGCTGAGATCTTCAAGACATAGTCTACGATTAAAAGATCTTTCCACTTATTTATGGGTTGTCAGCAAGACTTCTCTTCTTGACAGAAAGGCTAGTTCCTCAAGGGCAGCTCTACAGCGATAACTCCAGTAGTTTCAGAAGTGATACTAGTCAGCCATCAAAATTTCTAATACCTTCTGGTTTTATCGGAGCAGGAATACTAGACAATCTACCTCAGTAGCGGCATGATGATCCTCATTGCGAGTACTCCTCTCCTCCTGGTCTCTCAGATGTATCTAGTGAGGGATGGGCACCTTCCTAATTATTCTAACCTTTTCACAGATATACATTCATACATATACCAAGGCACTTCCCCCAATTTTGGGGAGTAGCCGACATCAACAAAGAAACAAAAACAAAAAGGGGACCTCTACTCTCTACGTTCCTCCCAGCCTAACAAGGGACTCAACCGAGTTCAGCTGGTACTGCTAGGGTGCCACAGCCCACCCTCCCACATTATCCACCACAGATGAAGCTTCATAATGCTGAATCCCCTACTGCTGCTACCTCCGCGGTCATCTAAGGCATCGGAGGCAGCAGCAGGGCCTACTGGAACTGCGTCACAATCGCTCGCCATTCATTCCTATTTATAGCACGCTCTCTTGCCTCGCTCACGGATATGATGCACAATAAAGGGATTTTGATGAAGGAAAAATCTATTTCTGGGGAGAGACCTGTGGCGCCCGGTGAAATGTCCCCAGAGACACATGTTCTTCAAGAAGAAGCAGAGGTTTAGTCCTTACAAGACTGCCCGGGGTACCTCGTCCCCACGGTCTTCCGCTGCCTCGACTTCTCGACAACAGGCGCCCCCTCAGCAGGTGGTCTACCTCGCTGCTCCCCCTGGTACACAGCCCAACCCCTCTTGGATGTCCTCTCCTGCATACAACCCTGCCTACGAATCCTCCGGTTCCTTTCGTGGATACCAGAGAGGGAGCCTACCGGAAATGCCTGCAGCTTGGCTACTAAGTAATCTCTCCAAAGGAGTTTGATAAAGCATTCAGGAGTGTAGAGGAATTGCAACGCTTGTGTTCGTCACTAACGTCAACAGAGCACTTTTCACAGACCCTTGACAAGCAGTGGCACTCATGGGAAATCAACAACACCACAGAGCCATATGCAAGATTCATTCAGGTATGAGGGCTTTTCAAGAGGACTCATCGAGTTGATAGGTACTTGGTGTAAGGGGAAATTGTGATCCCTACATGATGGAAAGTCCTCTTTTCAATTTAGGTTTGCATCATTGCTTGAACGGCTCTGCTTTCAGTTGGGTAAGAAGTTCCCAGTATTTTTCCTCAGTCCCCTGTCTGTCTACAGCATTCAAGGATCCTTTTAGATATCCCTAGGAAGTGTAGATGCTTCCTCCTTTCTTTCAGTTTTCCTGTATTGCCAATTACTACTCCTCATCAGCCAGTTGACAATATAAATGCTCAACATGACCCTAATCGCTCCCAAGATGCCACATACAAAAGGGCTAAGGATCAGCTGTTTTCTATTTTCCTTTGTCAAGGAAATGTCTCAGTCTTTTTGGTGAAGGATGCCAATCCTCCCTCAATCCAAGCTTTCAACTAGGTCTTGGGTCTGGACTACTTGCAAGAATCGACAGGACTCCTAAGGAGTTACTATGAAGCTGTAGTTGTAGCTGTATGGAATACTTGCGAGTTCACAGTTCTCTCAAGCAATCCCCCTCAAGCCCATGGTATGAGTGGTAAATATGACTTTGACCCTCGAGTCTTTCCTCTACTAGTCTAGCCCTGAAAAGGCAAGTGGGGAAATAGCATAGAAGATCCACATCACCTTGTTTCAGGAGTACATGGCCAGGACCTAGAATCCATCCATCCACAACCTCAAGTCGTTTTTCATTGCTTCTCTACATAGGGACCAGGATACATGTAACTTGCCTTCCCCTCCTAGGAAGACACTAAGACTCTTCCTTCACCAATGGAAGGAATAATAGAAGATATCCTTGAACGGTTTCTTTCTGGCTTCGTGGTATGTTCGAACATGGTTTCTCAGCTTTCAGGAAGAACCTGTTATAAGGCTCATTTCTTGTAGTCTAGTAGTGACAGACCTCTTAAGCTGCCCAATACCTCTGGAGTACCCACTTGTCTCTGGATACTCCATCCCGGAACTGATGGTTGGGGCGCAGTAGATTGTGTAGCAAACTGAACTCCTTCACGGGACAAGAAACATCTCATTTATAATAGCGGTGATGACATAAGGCAAGGAGGAGAGGTAAGAATAACTGACCTTTTTACTACTTTTTTCTTCCCCTACCTTAGGGTGGAGCAATCACACTATTATTTGCTAGAACATGAGTTAGATGCAGGTGAGCCACATGGTCAAGCAACTTTTTATAACAATAAGGCTGTTTAGATGTATCCCTCCCAGACGAAGAGGAAGATGGACAGATGTATGCACCCATTTTTTTCATAATGACCATACATTTTCATAACATAGCCTTCATGGATATAGTTGTTAGTGGGCTGAAAGGAGCCATTACCTTTGCTACCATATAGGGCCAAACTGCTTTGACATTTTTCAGAAAAGTAAACCACCCGGTTAATTATAAGGACTTCCTCCCTCCTTAGTACAAGTCTTGTATTAAGAGATTTGCATTCACGTAGAAACAAATCACAATTTTTATTAGTATGGAGTTTTCCTTACCATATGGAACTTAATCCTTTTAAGTTACACTTCCCGCTTCAACCACTTTGCAAGTCTTGTGTTTAAGGTCGAAGTGGTAGCTTAACTCGGTGGCCTGTCGTGTGGGCTGGTCTTCCATGCCACCCGCCAGTAACTACTGCCACATCGTTAAAGTTTTAACAGCCGTATCTAGTTTTGCTGAAATCATACTCCTTTTATTTGGGATTGTGATGGCATAGTGGAAACGTCCCTGCCAGGTGATCATCCGACTGGGATTTGAGTCCCACTCGAGCTTGATAGTTTCTTGTAGTGTCTGCAACTTCACCATTCTTTTGAGCTAAAGATGCATGGTTTGGGGGAGCCTGTAGGTCTACCTGCTGAGTCATCAGCAGCCATTGCCTGGCCCTCCTTGGTTGTAACTTGGGTGAAGAGTGACCTGGGCTCTAATCATATGCGTATATGGTCAGTCTCTAGGACAATGTCGCTGTTCCTTGCCTCTGCCATTCGTGAGTGATTTAAAAAAAATAAAAGTATTCAGATTTGCATAGTTAAAAAGATACAAATTAATTAAGAATTTATTTTTTTTAGTTTTTAGTGACTTTAAAAGGAAATTCTCTTTCCAGCTGAGGGCAGCGAACATCTTGGTGTAGTGTGTCGCAGTAACTTCAGGTACATGTACTGGACGTTGAAACAGCAGCTAGCCCATCACACAGTCACTGGTTGCAATGTTCGTCCAGGAGATCTTTTGGCCTCTGGAACCATATCTGGCCCGGTGAGTGATATATATTTATATAGTTGTGCTCTGCATTTTATATTCCCAACTTGAATTGTGTAAAAAATATATTTTACATATGTTTTATCCTGCTGTCTCACAGGATTTTTTATACAGGAGAGGGGGTTCCCAGCCCCCTCGTCCCGTCCCTTATAGTCGCCTCTTACGACACGCAGGGATAACGTTGGCGCTATTCTAATTGTTTTATGCCCCCGCGGCCACAGGCTGGAGGAACGTAGAGAGTAGAGGTCCCCTTTTTTGTTTTGTTTCTTGTTGATGCGGGCTACCCCCCAAAATTGGGGGAAGTGCCTTTGGTATATGTATGTATGATGTTTTATCCTTGTGTTCTCCATAATGAATTACTGATTTGTTTCTTTCAACAGAATGAAGAATCTTTTGGCTCAATGCTTGAACTTTCATGGCGTGGGAGCAAAACTGTGGACATTGGTAACAATGCTACTCGCAAATTCATCCAGGATGGCGATGAAGTCGTCATAGATGGGTATTGTCAAGGAAGTGGTTATAGAGTTGGTTTTGGACAGTGCACTGGGAAAGTTCTTCCAGCCCATGCTGTTTAGTATAGTAAGATCTCGCCTTAGGACTTCAAGGTTGTGAATGATTCGCAATAAGATAAGTGATAAATATACTGTACTTTATATCGAACTGCATTTTTAAACAAACTGGTGTTATTTAGCCATGTGTGGTGATTTCTAGATTCTCATTTGATAGAATATTTTTGTATAATGCAGAGTAGCTGAAAATATTTTATAAAAAGTTTGTGACAGATTATAGAAAGTATTTTGTAAAAGGAAATATTTTTATAGCTTTCCCACACATCTTATCGTTAGTCTAATAGAGTATATATCATGGTTTATTTAGAAGTGATTTGTAAATTTTCCTAGTGTTTTCCCCCAATAATTTCTATAGACTAGAAGTTTTTCTATCTTTGTAAGGATCAGTTTGGTTTTGAGCAAGTACTAGGTATTGCAGTTATCTTTTGATTGGAATATAGTACTTTGTTTGGAAATAAATAGAGAAATTATATACATTGTGTTTAAGTACCTTTTAGAATATGGATTGGCAACCCAACCTAACTAAGGCCTGGAGAAAGAACAGTGGGGGAAGCAGAAAGTGTTATATCTGGTTAGTAGAAGGACTCGGGAATCTTGAAAATTGTTGATTTTCATCAAGTAAATTTAAAATGCCTGAAAAGACAGAAGTTTGTTGAGCAAGGGCTAAGTCAAGAAAAAAAAGGACCCTTTGTTCTTAGAGAAAAAAAAAAATTGATGAAAAAGGTAAGTGGTCAAATGAATTGTCTTTGATACAATTATATTTTTAACCCTTCTACCCCCAATGGATGTACTGGTACGTTTCACAAAACTCATTTCTTAACCCCCATGGACGTAGTGGTACGTCCTTGCAAAAAACTGCTATTTGCATTTTTTTTGCATATTTTTTATAACTTTATGAGAAACTTCAGGCATTTTCCAAAATAATGAGACCAACCTGACCTCTCTATGATGAAAATTAACCCTGTCAGTGCAATCTAAAAAAAAATATTGCAAAACGTGCTTGAAAAAGAAAAACGCCTGGTGGTTAAGGGTTGGAAAGTTCCAAATAGCATTGGGGGTAAAAGGGTTAAGAGACAAGTACCCTGATGGAAGTGATCTTTACTAAGGAGTAGTTTAGTGTTATCACAGATTACAAAGATGAAGAAAAGAAATTAACTTCTACTGGCAACCCATCAAAAATGATGGCTAAGTATAGTTATGCATGAACACACACACACCCTCTTTGCCAGGGTATGACTACTCCGTCTCCCCCTACTAGAGGAACGGGGAGAGCTGAGCGTTACTGAAAAGAAATATATATACTGTATGTAGCCAGACACTTGCTTTTATTATATAGGGGAATTTATTATTTCCGATGAATGATATTTACATGGAACAAGCTTGAAGAGAATACTGTATTAACGTAATACCCATATTTCCACAGACAAGGAGGCTCCAATGTTGATAAGTGAATTACCAAAGAAATGAAAGTAAAACTTTCAAACATTTATGTAATGAAATATAGAGTATCTTGGTAATCTAAGACAATGGGTCATGTGTCTCCCATAATCGACAGAGGCAAGGGAAACTTTAAACAGAAGCTCTGACGCACAATGGAGACCAAACTTAAAACCACGGGTTCAGGTACTTTTCCACTTGAACTATACTATAGGGCCTATAGCTGTCAACGATAGCATTATAAGTCTCTGTCGTGTTTCTTCAGTCACTAACTATCTTAACTCTATAGCTTTTTTTCCATCTTTCAATTTCTACCTAAAGGTGTATCTATAGCTTTTCCCCTAGTTGTACTGCAGTACTAAGTAGCTTCACTGTCTGAGCTCTTGGTCATATGATCCAAATTCCATAGATTTAAACCCAAGTTATGACTACGAGGGACCAGGCATTGGCTACTGTTGCTAGAGATAGGTTTAGGTGCTATGTCAATGGCATTAACTCAGGCTTGCAAGTAAAAACTAATAGGCCTCAAGTAGGTATTCAAATAATAGACCAATGGGTTGCAAGTCGTTGCCAATTTCACTAAGGTACCACAGCCATATGATTTTACACAAACTTAAGAGTATTGGTGTTAATAATACTAGCAGGTCCATTCCACAGATGTACTGTGAAAGGAAGAGATAATTGTGATCATGGGTAGTTGGTAACATAACACTTCAACTGAATATGGACAATATAAGTAGCGGGCAAAATAAGTAATGGATATAAACACCAATAATAATGGCAGACAACGGACAGGTTAATGTATGTAGATCAAATATACACAGTCAAATGATAATCTCCCAAGCCTCTTCTTACTCAAGTGAGGCCTGAAAGAGTAAGGCATTGGCTGCTGATGTCTGATGTCTCAACAACAGGTAGGCATCTGTACCCCTCAAGAGGAGTATATTGAGATATTACTGAAATTTTTTAAATGGTGAGATATTCAGAAGTACATAAAAAAAAAAAGGATCCAAAGGATGCACTGATGCATTAAGCTACGATTGATTTTATGGATGTGTAAGATTTGAGCTCGCCTTTGTTTAAGGTTACTGATAACCTAACCAAGCTATTATCTCTAGATTATATGGAAAAAGAATATTTTGGGCAACAAGTTTGAGATCAATATTGCTAATTTTTAGGAAATACATAATGTCAATAGTTTCTTGTTGTCGGCTACCCCCCAAAAATTGAGGGAAGTGCCTTTGGTATATGTATGTATGTATAATGTCAATATAAATTACGATGAAAAAGATTAAGTTTAACATAAAATTTCTAGTGCTATCTCATTTCCTAGGATTGTAGTACACTATTGGAAACATCCCTGTCTGCTATCTGTTGGACTGGGATTTGAGATGTGCGCAAGCTCTATAGTTTCTTGTAGTGTCTTCAATTTCACCATCCTTGTAAGGTAAGGATGAGGGCCATTTTGGGAAGCTTTTAAGTCTACCTGCTGACTCATCAGCAGCCATTGCCTGACTTTTCCTGGGTGGAAAGGGTGCTGGGGTACTGATCATATGCATATACAGTATGGTCAGTCTATAAGGCCTTGTCCTGCTAGGGAATTGTCACTGTCCCTTGCCTTTACCATTCATGAGCTACCTTTAAACTTTAAGTTGTGTTCAGGTTGTCTGCAATAATAGGTATGTATTGGCCATCAATATATGCACTGACGGGCCTGGACTTTGGGACGACTGACTAGTACCAAGGTGTCATAGAGGATTCTGCATGCTAACCACTCATACCTCAAGTGGGGGAGGATTTTTGGCTGCCATATTTTTGTAGATGACTGTGGGAGGGTAAGTCTTTGATGCTGGTGCTTCTTGTCTAGTACTTAGGAAGATAAGAGGTGAAGATACCTAGGTGTTCTAGGTAAAGTCTTATTACTACTAACTACGTACTATTTCTTCTTTCGATAGTAATTATAGAATTACAACCCAATTCGCTAGTGTTAGAATTCAAGACAAGACTACAGGCAAGGAGGAACATTTTTAAAAAGCTTAATATTGTACTAGAAAGGTTATTCAGATGTTAAATGGTAAGTACTGTACTTTTAAAGGCACTATAATGTACTGTATTCAGATCCAGTTTTGGTCTGAGTTCACATGAAAGGTAATTTTCCTAGAAATGCCTGATGATGACACACAGGTGAGCTAGAAGCCAGGAGAAGTCGAGATGATTCGATGGAGGATATAGTGGTTATAAGAACTTGTGCACTGATAACCTTGTGACAAGGCAATACATAGGGAAGTTGTCAAGCTAGCCTTGCATGCAGATGGCTGCAAGGTTAGTTTCAATAACACCTGTTTGCTCTGTTAATTGTAATACCTTTGATGAGATGAGAATGACCTGAAGAAGCTCTTACAGTGGGATATACTGTATCCATAGCCTCTTCATTATATAATTTCCAATGGTTACTGATAAAACCTCTCCCAAAACTGCAATTTTCAAAGTAGTTGTTGTTGTTTTTTTTTTTTTATACACACACATTTGTACAGTAAGCAACAAACATTTCCAGTCTAATAAAAGACTTGCTATTTTAAGGACATCATGAACCTAAGAATCAGGAAAACCTTTGTTGGAGAACCTTCTACTATCTTCGTGTGTATAGGAAATCATAAGAATCAACTTCACATAATTGCAAAAGGATATTCGAATGAGCATCCACGCATTAAGTTTTGTTAAAGTTGAATTTTGAATTATGAAGGGTTTAGTTTTGTTTTATTGCATTTCTCGACTTGGATTTGGTTTACATGAAGTCTGAGTGCATGTTGGATTCCCTCTGTTCGTAAGAGAAACAGTTTACATATAAGTGGATCAGGACTTATGACCTTTTACAGCCATTCATTCACTGCCTGTTTCAAGTTCAACAAATAAGTTGTACAGTAAGGAGCTCTTAATATTTTACAAAGAGTATATGGGAAAATACTGTAATGTCGCTGGAGTGTGAGAACATGTAGCTGAAATAACCTGCAACCTACTAAATGCTTTTTTGGGAAGACTTGGGTTTTTGCTGGTGTTTAAATAAACTTAAATTGTGTCTTTTTCATTATAAGAAAAACACTGACTAATAGAAGTGCTATAGGATATTTATATAGGTTATAGATATGTACTTTCCCTCAGCATCAATATGTTTAAGGCATGGTTGTTTATTGAGACATTTGTAAATTCGGTTTTGAGTTGTAACAATTGAGTTAGATGGGGACATGTAGTACATACATATACCAAAGGCACTTCCCCCAATTTTGGGGGGTAGCCGACATCAACAAGAAACGAAACAAAAAAGGGGACCTCTACTCTCTACGTTCCTCCAGCCTAACCAGGGACTCAGCTGGTACTGCTAGGGTGCCACAGCCCAACCTCCCACATTTCCACCACAGATGAAGCTTCATACTGCTGAGTCCCCTACTGCTGCTACCTCCGCGGTCATCTAAGGCACCGGAGGAAGCAGCAGGGTTTGTTGCTGTCTCATAGGATTTTTTTACAGGAGAGGGGGTTCCTAGCCCCCTCGTCCCGTCCCTTTTAGTCGCCTCTTACGACACGCAGGGATAACGTTGGCGCTATTCTAATTGTTTTATGCCCCCGCGGCCACAGGGTGTCTGTATACTGTAGTCCTAAATGCATAGCATGTCATGGTGTACTGCTAATGATTCTTCTGTGTAGGTGTTTACCAAATAAGAGTTGTAGTACCTTATTGGAAATATCCCTGCTTAGCAACTTGTTGGATGGGAGTTCAAGACCCACTCAAACTATAGTTTCGATTAGTGTCAGTAACCTCGCCATCATTATGAGGTAGGAATGGGGTGTTTGGGGAAACTGTAAGTCTACCAGCGGACTCCTCAGCAGCCATTGCCTGGCCCTCCTTGTTCCTAGCTTGATGGAAAGGGCCTTGGGTGTTGAACATACATATATATGGCCATTCTCCAGGGCATTGTCCCTGTCTCTTGTCTGTCATTCATGAACATCGTTTAGATCTTTAATGTTTTCATCTTTGCTATCAGTCAATGAATGGATATGTTAATGACTGTTAGCATGGTTTAATATTTTCCTGCAAAATAATCTTTCTCCAGAGAAATAAAAATCCTCATTGTGCTCAGTGAGGCATTCATATAGCAGAATTATAAGTAAACCATAGTAAAAAACTGATTTTGAGCGAAGCGAAAAATCTATTTTTGGGTGAGGTAGCCATGTCGTCCTGATGGAAGTTCCTTCGAAGGTAGCTTCCTAGGTATATGAAAGCTCATCAACAGAATGTCAAATTTGCTAAAATACTGTATCATTCATCCCTATCTTCAAGCACTCTTGCATCTCTTCGATATTAAGAGCGTTAATTTCAGGCCTTCCCCTACCATTACCTTTTAACACTTTTGAATTATACGCTCTTTTTCTCTAACCTATTGTTATTCATTCTTTTGAATTGACTGAACCACATCAAAAACTCTTTGTTGCAATATTTCACCCACATTAACTTTTTTACCTCTTTTAAGTATTTCCAAATTTCTCACCATATCAAATATTCTTACATAATGTATGCTGCACAAAAGGTTAAAATGATGACCTTATTAGTTTGAAAAAAGAAAAACTTATTTTGAGTTAAAATTTCTAATGGGGTTTTAGTTATTTCTACTTATATCTCGGGTACTGTATATACATTACTTCAAGGTCTTTCCTGTGTTTTTTCAACCACTAGTTGCTTTCAATCTTCCACTACATTTTTCTTTTGTCTACACATACACCAAATAATCTGACCTATTCTTTACACATTCTCCTATTTCCTCATACAGTTAACAACAGTAAGATAACCAAAAAAAAAAAATAAATCTTTCCTTAAAGGAAATTGTTCCTGTAATTGTTCAGTGGTTACTTTCCATTTAGTAGGGGTAGAAGAGGCTCGTTATCTATGGTAAGCAGCTTTCTAGGACACTTCAAAATCAAATCCTTGTTCTCCACTCTTGGGTAGTGCCATAGCCTCCCTGCCATCTGTCCTGAGTTAAAGTTCTCTTTCTTGAGGATACACCGAGACACACTATTCTAGCTGTTTCCTCAATTCATATCCTCACTGGGCTATTTTCCTTGTCGGGTCCTTGGGCTTAAAGCATCCTGCATTTCCAACTAGGGTTGTCTTTGTGGCCCCTAGCTGGACTCAGATTTTAGCCTTTCACTGTACCTTCATTCCTCTTCCATTCATCCATATTGCTACCCAACCAATTAACTTTTACTTCATCCTGTAGCCAGGGGTTTCCCTATTACATAAAGATGTTGCATGGTCTCCCAGACCTCAACTTTGGGCCTTAGGTCCCTAACTCTTAAATTTGATCCATTCTCTACCTTCAACTTATAATGCAACATTAAGGTTGTAGTAGCTAGCCTATTGAAAATTTCCTCGCCTGGCAATCAGTTGGACTGGGTTTCAATACCCGCTACAGCTCGATAGTTTCTTGTAGTGTTTGCAACCTCAATATCCTTTTGAGTTAAGGATGATGGGTTGGGGGGAGCTTAAAGGCCCATCTACTGAGTCATCAACAGCCATTACCTGGCTCACCCTGGACCCAGGTTGGGTGAAGAGGGGTGTGGATGCTAATTATATGTATATAAGGACAGTCTCTAGGTCAACGTTACAGTCCCTTGCTTCTGTCATTACGAGCGACCTTTAAACTTTTCGGTACAACACAGGTTTAAAGGTCACTCATGAATAGCAGAGGCAAGGGACAGTAATAATACCCTAAGACTGACCACATATACATATGATCAGTGCCCAGGCCCCCTCTTCACCTAAGCTAAGACCATGGAGGGCCAGGCAATGGCAGCTGACGACTCAGCAGATAAATCTAGCCTATAGGCTTCCCCCAAAAGGATGTTGATATTACAAACATTACAAGAAGCAATCAAGCTTAAGGAAAGCTTGAACCCCCGTCCAACAGATCGTTAGGCAGTGACGTTTCTAATAGGTTACCATAGTCCTACATTAGCTTTGTGAGTCTTAATCCAAATTCATAAATCCTATTCTTATTTAAAAGCTAAAATCTTCAAACCGAAAAAAGTATCTTGTATTGCCATAAACCCTAAAAATGCAAATATCTGAAATTTTCTAACCAAAGAGAGTCATGTGAAAGAGTTCTCTTGCTTGAGGGGACACACTTCTTATTTATCTTTTTTTTTTTTTTTGAAGATTTTATAGTTTATATATGAAAGATGTATTTCAATGTTGCTACTGTTCTTTAAATGTTCATTTTGATTGGTCATTTAATCTAATGTTTATTTATTTCCTTGTTTCCTTTTCTCACTGGGCTATTTTCCCTGTTGGGAGCCCTTGGGCTTATAGCATACTAATTTTCCAAAAAGGGTTGTAGCTTGGCTAATAATAATAATAATAATAATAATAATAATAATAAAATGTAAAATTTTAGTTTCTCAAGGTTGGTATGCGTTATAACTACAGCATAAGCAGCAGCATTAAAAAATGACTGTTTACTTTCACGAGAGTAATAATAATAATGATGATGATAATAATAATAATAATAATAATAATAATAATAATAATAATGATAATAATAATAATCGTAATAATAATAATAATTTGATGTTTAGTTTCTCACGGTTGGTATGCGTTATAACAAGTTTAAGCAGCAGCATTAAAAAAAGGCACTGTTTACCTTCTGGAGAGTATTAATAATAATAATAATAATAATAATAATAATAATAATAATCATATTAATGATGATAATAATAATAATAATAATAATAATAATAATAATAATAATAATAATAAAATGTAAATGTTTAGTTTCTCACGGTTGGTATGCGTTATAACTAAAGTTTAAGCAGCAGCATTAAAAAAACGAATTTACTTTCACGAGAGTAATAATAATAATGATAATAATAATGATAATAATCATAATAATAATAATAATAATGATAATAATAATAATAATCGTAATAATAATAATAATTTGATGTTTAGTTTCTCACGGTTGGTATGCGTTATAACTACAGCATAAGCAGCAGCATTAAAAAAGGCATTGTTTACTTTCTCGAGAGTTTCCGGACAGCGTTCGCGAAAGTGTTAGTTTTTGATTGTGATGTGCTAATATATAATGTAAATTTTTAAGTGTTTTTAGCGTAATTCGTTTTATTTCTTTGTTTATAACGATTAACTAACAGTTCAAGAATGCAAGGAAGGTATTTAAAGATGACGGGTGTTTTTCATACGCGAAATATGAATATATTTATAATGAGATTACCCGGGGGCATTGAAACGCCATATTTAAAATGGTAAGAAATTGGGTATTTGTATTTTGTAATATTTAGTTTTGTCCAGATTGTGATGATTTATTTTCTTTTTTATAATTTCTTTATAAGGCTACTTGATGTACTTGAAATCATAATCAAAATTTAATTATTTGTAACTTTGAAACTATAATTCTCATTAAGGTTAGAGGTAAGGTAAATTTGTATTGTATTACAGGGTGTGAAAGGGGTAAGGTCTGAGCCTTGCACCCTGTTTATTTACCCAAACGTTTGTATTGAGATTAATACTAGTGTATTGCTTAACATTACTTCGAGACATGGTCCCTTGCAAAATTACAAAGGTGTAATTTAGGTGACAGTCCCCCAAGCTCTTGGTTAGAAGTTGCTAGTCAGTTTTCGACCCGTTCGAGATGTAGGCTACAGTACTGACATTATTTCACTTTAGTCTATTCTTTTTAGCGAGGCAGATTTGCACCGACTCGCTGGGGTGCCCGTTTAGCTCGGAAAAGTTTCCTGATCGCTGATTGGTTGGGCAAGATAATTCTAACCAATCAGAAAGCAGGAAACTTTTCCGAGCTAACAGGGCACCGCTGCGAGTTGGTGCAAATGCGCCTGATTAAGAATAATTGAGTATAGTTATCTTGTTTACCCTTGCTTGAGGGTACAATCGGGCACGCTGTTCCATCTTATTTCTCTTCCTCTTGTTTTGTTAAAGTTTTATATAGGAAATATTTACTTTAATCTTGTTGCTCTTCTTGAAATATTTTATCTTTTTATGTTTCTTTCCTCACCGAGCTATTTTCCTTGTTGGAGCCCCAGGGCTTTTAGCATTCTGCTATTCCAACTAGGGTTGTAGCTTAGCACTTAATGATAATAATGATAATAAAAACTTTGGCTTGCCACTATGGTTAAGTTGTCTTTTAAATGAAAGAACTTTGCTTTAATTAGAAATTATGGTCAGAATGGTTTGAAAAGAAAAATTTTTGAAGTTTCATTTTGCACTTCAACAATTTTCCCAAAACGATTATAACATCATTACCAGCTCATTAGTTTATCTCCCATAACCATGAATTGCTGGGTAATGATAACCGAGGTAACCAAATTTGTGTTTCCACCTTTCGCTCTAAATTTTTCAAATAGTGTACCAACCGTGTTTCACACAATTGTACATACAGTAATTCCTTTTGTATATATTATGCTTGTATCTTCGCTCCTCCCTCGCACTAAAACGAACATGAAAATTCCTGTCTGGTTTTTCCTCTGTGATATTGTCTGTCTCGTGAACTTATGTCCGGTTGCCTTGAGGTTTTGTATATAAGGAGAGTGTTCCACAACAATATAACTCAGTCGTTTCCAATCTGCCTTTGATTTCACAACTCCTCTCTCGGCCCGTCACAATAGGCTCCCATTTTCATCATCCCCATGCCAAGGGTGGCTCCTCAACTGTAGCTATTTCCGTCCCGCCCGGTGGTGCATAGTAGTAGTAATTGGTTAGTATTAAACTTGCTGCATCGAACATCAAATATTATAGTGATATGAATAAAGGCACTTATTTCAACATGAGAATAAATTTGAAATGTATGAACAGATGTTTGAATACATATTATAATTTGGTTCTTGTCTTTGTGTATATATACATATATACATTTCAGGAGTATTTCCATTATTGGTATTTGTTTACAAGACCACACTCTCCATTTACTCCCAATTTATGCAGTCCTGCAGCTCTCCTCTTCTTGTAAAGTAATTAGGTGGCTCTTTAAATGTTGGGAAAGCAAAAAATGGCAAGATATGTAGAGCAACGGGGGAGGAGTTATAGAAAAACTAGCTTGGTCTCCTCACTAAACAACCTAGAACCGACATCGTCAACTTAGTCAACCAAGCAGAAGTTTGTGATGCCAGCGAACATAAACAGAAGTTCGTGATGCCAGCGTACATTTTTTATAATGTATATTCAAGATGCAGTAGCAGCAGGAAGGGATTCAGCATTATGAAGCTTCATCTGTGGTGGATAACGGGGGAGGGTGGGCTGTGGCACCCTAGCAGTACCAGCTGAACTCGGTTGAGGCCCTTGTCAGGCTGGGAGGAACGTAGAGAGTAGAGGTCCCTTTTTTGTTTTAGTTTCATTTGTTGATGTCGGCTACCCCCCAAAATTGGGGGAAGTGCCTTGGTATATGTACAGTATATATGTATATTCAAGATACCGTATTTCCCGTGTCACAAGACACTACAAGTGGTAAGACGCACCCTTAAATTAGCAAAGTAGTTTTTGGAGAAAAAGAAATCGAGGATTTTACAAACTATCCTAGCAGCAATTCCTAATCTGTGTGATTTTTGTTAGGCAAAGAAATTTTTCATATTTTGGTTGTATTATGAAATGTTTAACCCTTTTAACCCCCAGGCTCTTTGGAAATTTCCAAACCTTAACCCCCAAAGGGTTATTTTTTTCCCTGCACATTTTGAAGTATATATTTTTTAAATTGCTCTAACAGCCTTAATTTTTGTCATAGAGAGGTCAGGTTGGTCTCAATCTCTTGGAAAATGCCTGAATTTTCTCAAAAAATGATCAAAAATATGAAAAAAAAAAACATTTTTATAGCATTTTTTTGCAAGGACGTACCGGTACGTCCATGGGGGTAAAGGGATGAGTTTTGTGAAACATACCAGTATGTCCTTTGGGAGTAAAATGTTTAAGTTATTATAAATTAGTTGCATGCTGGTTATACCAATTTTATTACATTTTCATGTAAGAAACCTCTAAACCAGTCGTAGTTGCCACCACAACTACATATAGTGTTTCCTCACGATGTTTCAAGTGTTGTTTACATGAACGCAGTGGTGCCAAATGTTTTTCATTAACTTTTGGTAAGGAGGTAAAATTCCAGTAATATTTCCCAAATTCCTCATATAGCTACTGATCAAAGAAGTCTTTAAAAATTCCTCTAGGTGGAATACTTTTGCTAATGTCAAGAATAGCAATAATGTGGCAACTTTCAAGAAAAACCTGAAGACTTATCTTTTTAGAAAGTGTTATAATAGTGACCTGAAAACTATTAAGCCTGAATACAAATGCTAGCGAAATAACTGATAACGATACAGAGCAAAATATTAACTGGAAAGAAATTATTTTTTTCACACACCAAGGCCCGCCTGAACAGACCTTTAGTGTTTGGTGGAGTTCGAGAAATAAACCCCTAAAAGTAAAAGTAAGTAATGTATGGGATTCTAGGTCTAGATATTTTTCTTCTAACTTGGTAACGTTTCACTCGACTAACAGTGAGATGATTTTACTAAGGTCGTATTCAACAACTGTCTGTTTGTACTATTTTGGAACTCAGGCAACAAAATTCTTATCAAAATATTGCTTTATCACAAAATATAAGAAAATAGATAAATACTGCATAAACAACTTTAGTCAATTTCTTTTAGCGATGCAGATTTGCACCGACTCGCAGCGGTGCCCTTTTATCTCGGAAAAGTTTCCTGATCGCTGATTGGTTGGACGAGATAATTCTAACCAATCAGCGATCAGGAAAATTTTCCGAGCTAAAAGGGCACCGCTGCGAGTCGGTGCAAATCTGCCTCGATAAAAGAAATGGACTATAATTTGGCGTAGAATCGTCTGCTAGGAGACCACTAATTGGAATGTTTGTTTGTAAAAATGGGTTAGCGAGTCATCAGATGATCACCAAAATAAACAAATAACTTGCTATAGTACTTCATTAAACGAAGTGAAATTTAAAAATAAATTTAATTATTACATATGAATGATAATTGTAGGTCTATATTTTATGTCTGGTGAATCTGAGTGCTTGTATGTCATTGGTTGGGTGTTTGAGAGTTGTCAAACTCCCTTATACAACTTTTTCTTAGTCGTAAGACGCAGGGTGATTTTGGGGGGCATTTTTCTGGGAAAAAGGTGCGTCTTATGACACGTGAAATACGGTATATATTAAATAAAAAATGGAGTAATCACCCAAAAGTGTCACTATTTGTGAATTGTATATTTTATGGACACTTTTGAGTAATTGCTCTATTTTCAATTTAGTATATGTTTTGAATATATATCAAATGTACGCTGGCATCACAAAATTCTGTTAGGTTGTCTATGTTGACGATGTCAGTTCCAGGTCGTTTACTGAGGAAACCTAGCTAGTTTTTTTATGACCCCTTTCCCCTTGTTCAATATATCTTGCAATTTTTTGCTTTCCCAACACATAAAGAACCTCCTAATTACTTTACAAGCTGCAGGACTGCATAATTTGGGAGTAAATGGAGAGCGTGGTCTTGTAAACAAATGCTTTTTTGTTGACCAGGCGGACATGAGTCTTTTTATAGTTTATTTATGACATATTTGTTTTTGATGTTGTTAATAGTTTATATATGACATGTCTGTTTTGACGGTGTTACTTATTTCAGAATGATTTATTGTTAATTTGTTCTCTTCATTTATTTATTTCCTTATTTCCTTTCCTCACTGGGCTATTTTTCCCTGTTGGAGCCCCTGGGCTTATAGCATCTTGCTTTTCCAACTAGGGTTGTAGCTTGGATAGTAATAATAATAATAATAATACCCTTTAATTAGATTAAGATAGATACATGATATATTTTGTTGATGTTTTAATTGTATTTCCTAACCCCTGGTTTTTATTTTATTGCACCGACTGGTGTTTTGAGCAGTGACTATCATAACTCAAAAATGGTGGACTTCAACAATATTTCTCCAATTATATCGTTAGGGTAAAAATATGATATTGTTTGTGGAAGTTTTAAACGCATCTCCTATCCCGGGTCTTTTTTTGTTTTATCGCGCATACATCAAATAAGATAAGTTCATACTTCATGGTTAGTGTATAGCAGTGGTTCTCAAACTTTTTCATGAGCGACCCTATTTGAAACATTTCATTCCTTCGCGACCCAGAGTAAAGTGAAGAGAAAGAAAACATGCAATGATATATACACTTTATTTTGGAGAAAAAATAATGTGTACAGCTTTTCATTCACAAAACTAAACTAGTGGGATTTATGGCACTGCTTTTCCTTTTCACAAAACTAAACGAACAGGATTCATGGCACTGCTTTTCGTTCCCAAAACTATATTAATAGAATCTGGCACTGCTTTTAATTCACAAAACTAAATTAATAGAATCTATGGCACTGCTTTTAATGGGGCCCAGGAGGAGGGAGGTGGGGGGAAGATGAACATACATAACAAAAGTAATTTGTGGTTAAAGAAGAATAATTCAATTAAGCAACTGAAATACACTGAAACACTGAAAGCATGATAATGCTCCTGTGTCCCTGCAACCCATCAAAATTGATCTCGCGACCCAACTTTGGGTCGCGACCCAAAGTTTGAGAACCACTGGTGTATAGCCTTCATTATCTCAATATGTTTTGTAAATGATATGGTATTTCATTAAATATAAAAAACCATTGCAAATAATTTGTGTTTATTGGTTCTCTTATCACTAATACTCAATTCCCTTTTACAGAGTACACGATATGCACCTCCTTATCTTCCTGTTGTCCATCCCAAGCAAGATTCTTCAGCTCCGGCTCTTCCGTTCCGTTTCATTTTGTGCTAACGACAGTAAGTTTCTGTATATTCGTTAAATAATGTATTTAATTATTTTCTCAACATTGTTCCTCTATATGTTCAATGGATTTAGTTATTTTCTCAATATTGTTCCTCGATAAGTTCAATGATTTTAGTTATTTTCTCAAAATTGTTCCTCGATATGTTCAATGTTTTTAGTTATTTTCTCAAAATTGTTCCTCGATATGTTCAATGGATTTAGTTATTTTCTCAAAATTGTTCCTCGATATGTTCAATGATTTTAGTTATTTTCTCAAAATTGTTCTTCGATATGTTCAATGCATTTGGTTATTTTCTCAAAATTGTTCCTCGATATATTTAATGAATTTAGTAATTTTCTCAAAATTGTTCCTTGATATGTTCTATGGATTTAGTCATTTTCTCAAGATTGTTCCTTGATATGTTCTATGGATTTAGTCATTTTCTCAAAATTGTTCCTTGATATGTGCAATGGATTTTGTTTTCTCAAAATTTTTCCTCGATATGTTCAATGTATTTTCTCGTGTTCTCTCAATATTACAGTTGTAGCTGTTTTTTATGGACTTCGTTCTTTTTTTGGGTTGTTGGAGTCTGGAGTCACTTAGCACATAAACGGTAATTTTCCACAAGTTTAAATTATCAGGAATAGGCGTCAATGACATCTGATGTCAGGATGCCAGAGAATTCTAAATCAATCAATCAATCAAAACACATAATTACACCTTATTATCAGGTTTTTTAAGGGGGCCGTCCATCATGGTGTTTTGACATAACTTTCAGAAATTGAAAATCATTTTATTGCTTCTATGTATGTAGAAACATATCGTACATGCTCTCCAAAAGTTTCAGCTAATTATTTTTACAAATAAAGGGATTTTGACGAAGGAAAAATCCATTTCTGGGCGAGAGACCTGTGCCGCCCAGTGAAATGCTCCTAATGCACCATTAATTATTTTTATGTATTTGTGCATTGATATTGTATTTATTGCTTTACTCCGTTATGATCATATTTTTCAGTTATATTCCTTAGAAATGGTGCATTAGGAGCATTTCCCTGGGCGGCACAGGATTGAGCCCAGAAATGAAGATATAGCAGTCTTTAAATGATGACGTCATCCTTACTGCGTCGTCTTTATGACGGAGTTTGACAGAATCGTCTTTGTGTTTTCATTTTTGCTTATATACAGCGATTTTTTCAGCTAATTATTTTTATAAATAATGAAGATATAGCAGTCTTTAAATGATGACGTCATCCTTACTGCGTCGTCTGCATGACGGAGTTTGACAGAATCGTCTTTGTGTTTTCATTTTTGCTTATATACAGCGATTTTTTCAGCTAATTATTTTTACAAATAATGAAGATATGGCAGTCTTTAAATGATGATGTCATCCTTACTGCGTCGTCTGCATGACGGAGTTTGACAGAATCGTTTTTGTGTTTTCATTTTTGCTTATATACAGCGATTTTTTCACTTATGTTTCGAAATCTCGTATGTCTGAAGGGAAATGGAAGGCATTGGTAGAGGGTAGGTGAATGACAACTACGAGCTACAAGAACAGCAGCCTGAGTTTCCAAAGACGTATAGAAGTTATAATGCATGTCTTTGTTTACTTGCAGTTCGTATGTACATTGTGTTTTCACAATATCCTCAGGAACTTTATAGCAAGGCCAATGTTACCTAAGGTCATAGAAAGAACAAAAAGTAAGCAGGGATCAAGAAAACAGAACCAAGGAGAGAGGGAAACATGAATAAGAGTACAAAGCTGAAACATGCTAACTAAAACTCTGGCAACAATGAGATGCCGCTGGCAACTCATGACACCCTTGCGCCAGGTGTTAATGGTATACTTAGGTGCGTTTATGTAGGAATAAACAAAGTACAAAGGAAGGTTATCATAATAATGTTATCTTGATTTCTTTAAGAAAAGAAGCAAAAAATTTCTGTGAATATTTGGGAGCTCATAACTCAAAACATACTTGTTAACACTTAGGTACATTTTTCTCACTTGTTTATTGTTCGATTTTAGAGAAAAGGATATCATTGAAAAGGGGAATAAAAATCCCACAATTTTGTGTTTGAAAATTTTGAAGAGAACAACAAACTATGAATAAATCATAAAATTGCGATATAATGGCGATAAAGAAAACAGAAGATTTCCACTAGGCATATGACAATCGCGAGTCAGATGCACATACTGATGTTGAATATTCCCCATCATCTTTTTCTGTACAAATTTTATGCTTTTGACCTAAATAGTCATCGTCTCAATATATGCACGTTTCTGCATAATCACAGCTTTCAAATGTGTATGTACTTTTGACCTAAATAGTCATCGTCTCAATACATGTACGTTTCTGCATAATCACAGCTTTCAAATGTGTATGTACTTTTGACCTAAATAGTCATCGTCTCAACATATGCACGTTTCTGCATAATCACAGCTTTCAAATGTGTATGTACTGTATAAGCAAAAAGACAAAGAAATAAGCACAGCGTATCTTAGACATAAGTGTGACACGCTCGTTAACAGTAAGTGTAGGTATAAAGAAAACGAGTGATTTCTGCCTTAGAAAATAACTTCCTAATAATAATAATAATAATTGTAAACATCGAACGGAGGAATTGAATATAATCTATGAGCCCTTATGACACCCACCATCAAGCTGTCGCCCGGAGCGGACCGCCCCCTCCCGCCGCCCATTTAGTATGCCACTGCGCATAATGCCAAGGTTTATATATATAAGGTCTTCTCAGGCGCTTGGGACCCGATGGTGGGAGTTGGGGTAGGTCAGAGCAACGACGTCAATGAGGCCATGCCGTGGCTGAGTAAGCTGTGAAACTTCCTAAAGAAAATACAGTAAAGGCACCATGCATTTTGCTTTGTATATTTTCAGTCTTTTCAAATATATATATTTTATTTGTTTAGGAAAACAAAAGTAAGATTACATATACATAGCTGTTTGTTCCGTAACTGAAATACAAACCACGCTATTTGATATGGGTTATTATTTCGGCGGAGCTGAATGACGAGCCATTAGAGTTTTAACGAGGGTTTACTACCCCACCGCTAGTTAGCGGGGGGTAGGGAGGGGTACCTTGCCAACCCCCTCCCCCCCTCACACACACCATTGAATACTTCTCTTTGCTTTTGGCTCGGGTGAAGAACAGACATGTCTGCTCTCACCCTCGCTTTGACTGCCATTAATCTGTTTTGCTTTGTCTTTCTCAGAGTGTGTGTGAAGTTGGCCTCTATTATCATGCGTACGTGTCCTGGTTTACCTGACCGCCCTTGTGGGACCTTTATGTCGGCGGTAGACACAGATCCTCAAACCTTGTGACCTCATTGTAGGGGCCAATGGTGTGAAAAGGGTAATGTATGCGGTGAGGGTAGGGAGTGGTCTACCTCCCAGTGGGAGAGGTTTGCCCGGCGCCAGAAGAAGTCCAAAAGGGATATTTCTCCTCCAAAGGCTTCTTTGAAGAGAGAAAATCCCAAGGCCTCTTCTTCCGTAGCCCAAACCTCCTCCAAAGCTCCCACTCGATCGGTCTCTTCCGAGAGGCCGTCGAAGGGGGCCCGTAGACCGTTGTTCTGTTGACTGATCCCGGGGTGCGGGAGAGGTAGTTGCCTCCCATAGCGAGGCAGCTGCCCAGGATATTGATTTCCCTGTACCTAAACGTGATTTGTTACAGCTTTGGTCTTCCTTGGGGTTTCAGGGTTCGCTCTGCAAGGAAGCCCTGTTTGATATGATCAAGCCGGGAGCAGCTGTTAAACAGTCGCCGGCGATAGCAGACGTAGATCCCCTGTCTATCGTCAATGTTGTTATAACGGAGGCCTCCGGTGTGTCGTATCAAACTGCTCCTGTTGTTGCTGAGGTAGCTGAAGGCTCTGATTCCCCCTCCGAACATCTTTCGCGGGTGGAACTTAGTCCCACAGTCTCTCCTGCTGGTGATTCTCCCCCCCGGGGGAGTTCACTTACAGAGACTCCTCTGTGGAGGCCTTACGAATCCGATCCTTCGGTGGAAGGTCGTCCTTCGGAACCCCCTGACCTGTCACCCTCCAGACCTGCTGTCCTGCCATCACCCTTCAAGGATGCTGATCCTCTCATTGTACAGGCACCGGTCCCTTCGGGGCACAAGGGACTTGAGCGCAAAACTGTGCTCAGTCCTTTAAGTGCCAGGCACCCCCTGCGCGCCGTCTTGCTTCTGTTCCTGACTTAGTGCCACTGCACTCCCGTGCACGCTCCTTCTCCTGTTCTTCCACGCCAGGGTCCCCCTGCGCACCCACGATCTCCTACGCGCCCTTCTGCAGTTCCTGTTATAGCGCGCCAGTGCTCTCCTGCGCGCCAGCGCCCTCCTGCAGTTCCTGCTACAGCGCTCAAGCGCTCTCCTCTTCGTTAACGCTCTCCTGGGCCTCAGCGCACTTCTGGAATTAAGCGCAGTGCCACAGTTCCTGACACAGCGCGCAAGCGCTCACCAACGCGCCAGCGCTCACCTACAGTCCAGCGTGCAGTACAGGAGGTACCTAAATTAGCGCACGGGCGCTCACAGGTACCCCTGCCTTCTTCCTCTAGACTGCGCACCTCTGTGCGCCCGAATCCTGTTGCACTCCCAGCTCAGCAGCGCACTCCTATGTGCCCGAATCATGTTGCGCACCCTGCGCTCCCATCGCAGCAGCGCTCACTAGTGTGCCCGATTCTTGTTGCGCGCCCTGCGCGCCCATCACAGCAACAGCAGCACACGCCCTTACGCCCGCATCCTGATGCGCGCCCACGGTCTCCTGCATGCCCAGTGCGCCCTCGTTCTCCTCAGAGGCCAGTTCCTGCACCACCTGTGCATTGTTCTCCTACGCGCCAGCTCACTTTTGCGCCCTCACGAGGCTGCCCATTCGTGCCCTCGCCCCGTGCTTCCTGACACACGCGCTCCACGCCCACGTGCCAGGAATATTTCTCCTGCGCACGCGAGCCCAATAATTTCGCCCGCATGGGCTCATCAGCAGATTCCTGCGTGCCCGCGCACACGCGAGCAGAAGGTTGCTCACGCTCCAGCTCCTATCCTGCCTTCAACACCGCCCCACGTTCCAGCTCCTGCGCGCCGCACGCCCTCGCTGTCACCTATGCGCGCCCGCGCGCCCTCGCTAAGTTCCTGTATCGCACGATCCTGCCGCGAGCGATCCAGGGCAGGGCTCATCGCGCGACTACCAGCGTGATTCACGCCGCGATCACCAGCACGATCCCGCACACGACTTCATGGGGCTTCAGGCGGACAGATCTTCTCGTTCCCCCCTCGCAAACGCAGAACAGCGCGCTCGCCGGAGGAGGGGAGGTTTCCGGACAGGTCTAAGGACTCTCAGTTCCGTTTCAGGCGAACCCTCGTTTGTCGACTTCTCCTAGGGATCGTTCGATCCCCTTCCCTCCAGAGGGAGTGTCTGACAGCGCGACTGTCAGCCAACAGCCCTGATTTGGTACCATAGTCAGAGCTCTCATGCAGGCTTTTAAGACTGTGTTCTCTGAACTAGGTCACAAAGCAGTGGCTACCTCGTCTCCCCTGAAGAGGAAGAGAGGAGTCCCCTCCGTGGTGACTTCTCCAAGGGCTAAGCTGTCTCCTCGGAAATCCTTGTGCAAGGCTCCTTCTCCCCCCCCAGACTTTCTCTCCCCTACCCTACGGACGAGGATTTTCTATCCTCAGGGGAGTCGGATGAGCCGGTCCGTTCCCCCATCGCACCAATGGGGGAGACTCCACCTCTCCCTGAGACGTCTCCTCACACGGGGTTGGAGAAGAGCCTTCATCCATTGTTGCTAGAGTCCTGTATCCCTCCCAGGAGGGAGCCGAAGGACTCGGAAGACTTTGCCGAAGTCTTCTGCAAGGATCAGACAGGAACCAGCTAGACCTTCGTAGAATGTCCACGTGTTCCCCCAGGAAGAGCCACTGGGGACTGGAGACTTTGCTGCTAGCCCTTCGGGAGGAGAGCATCAAGAGTCAGAACATGCGTTCTGGCAAGTTCTGACCCTCATGAGAAATCTCAACGGGTTTCCGGACCCTGAGATTCCTCCTCGTGAGGGTAAGGACACGGTCTTGGACCGAGTCTACTGCACTCAGAAGCCCTCTAGGGCCAGTGCAGCCTTGCCCTGGTCACAAGGGATGAAGAGTGCCAGAGACAAGGTCGAAGGCCAGCTCTCCGAGTTTGCCTCCTCCAACAGATCCAGCGCCGGTAACAAGCTCTTTCCTCCTCCTCGAGTCCACCAGAGGAGGTATTTCGAGATCTTAGAGAGGAGACTTGTTTGAGTCTTTCCATTCACCATTCTGTGGAAGAACTCACGGGGGGGAGTCCCTCTAGAGAGACTTTCCAACCGGCAGGTTTCGTATTCTGCTACCGAGATCCTAAGCCAGGAGAAAGTGGCGAAGTGTGCCATGCAGGCAACTTCGTGGCTTGACATCTGGCTGGGGTCTCTGGGCATCCTGGTGCAGTCTGAGGACCTGTCCAAAGAAGGCACCAGGAAGGCACTGGAGACATTCTTACTCTGGCACGCGGACCATCGAGTTTCTGGCCTACCAAGTCTTGAGCTTGTGGGCCAATACGATCCTGAAACGTTGAGACGCAGTTTCCGAGAGGTTCCACCAGAAAGTCCCCAGTTCCGACGTTAGCAGCCTCAGACACTCTTCCGTGCTCGGTAAGAGTCTGTTCGAGCCTAAGGACATGGAGCTAGCCGCTGAGAGGTGGAGGAAGTCCAACCAAGACTCCCTCCTCCATAGGGCCCTGACATCAAGGCCCTACAAACCTCCAGCAACTCAACAGCCCCGTCCAGCTAAGAGTACGAAAAAGACGACAGCAGCGAAGCCAAAGGTGTCTAAGCCCTTTCCCGTCAAGGACAGAAAGGGCAGGAAGTCCTCCAGGGGAGGTAAAATCCTAGAGGGAGCGGCCGAGGCCGTAAACGCTAGGATTGGCAGTCCCCCTGCATGTCCACCAGTGGGGGGATGCCTACAAAGTTGCGCGACAAGGTGGCAGCAACTCGGGGCAGATACCTGGACGATTTCCGTGATCGGTCAGGGTTATCGCGTCCCGTTCACATTCTCTCTACCTCCCCTGACAGCGAGGCCAGCGTCATTGAGCTCCCTTACCATGGGATCGGTAAGGGGGCAAGCCCTCCGGACAGAAGTCGAGACCATGTTGAAGAAGGACGCTCTCCAAGAGGTGGCAGACGGGTCCCCAGGCTTCTACAGTCGACTCTTTCTTGTAAAGAAGGCGTCTGGAGGCTGGAGACCAGTCATCGACCTCTCGACCCTGAACGGGTTTGTCAAACAGACTCCGTTCAGCATGGAGACGGCAGACACGGTCAGACTTGCAGTGAGACCGCAAGACTTCATGTGTACACTGGACCTGAAGGACGCGTACTTCCAGATCCCAGTCCATCCGTCTTCCAGGGAGTACCTAAGATTTTGCCTAGACAACAAGATCTACCAGTTCAAGGTGCTGTGCTTCGGTCTCTCCACAGCTCCTCAGGTGTTCACCAGAGTGTTCACCCTGATATCATCGTGGGCTCACAGGATCGGTATCCGTCTCTTCCGTTACCTGGACGACTGGCTGATCCTAGCAGACTCGGAGACAACCCTTCTTCGCCACCGAGACAGGTTTCTCGAGCTTTGCCAGGAT
The DNA here is from genome assembly GCF_036898095.1 of Palaemon carinicauda. Taxonomy (NCBI): domain Eukaryota; kingdom Metazoa; phylum Arthropoda; class Malacostraca; order Decapoda; family Palaemonidae; genus Palaemon; species Palaemon carinicauda. Next base: position 69,948,568 of record NC_090753.1, read on the forward strand.
CTGGGGATCATGGTAAATCTCGAGAAGTCCTCTCTGTAGCCCTCTCAGAAACTGGTATACCTAGGCATGGTCATAGACACCAATCTCCACAAAGCCTTCCCATCAGACGACAGGATAGCAAGGCTGAGGAAGGTCGCAAGGCCTTTCCTCAAACGAGAAGAACTCCCAGCCTAAACGTGGTTACGTCTCCTCGGCCACCTCTCTTCCTTGGCCCGTCTGGTTCCCAATGGTCGCCTCAGAATGAGATCCCTCCAGTGGCGACTCAAGTCTCGGTGGAATCAAGGACACGATTCCCGGACTCTCTGATCCTATGGGTCCGGCGGAACAGACGGACCTTCGGTGGTGGCTAGCAGACAAGAACCTACGAAAGGGAGTGGATCTTCTTGTCCTTCCCCCGGATTTGATGTTGTTTTCGGACGCATCAAGGATAGGGTGGGGGGCCCCACGTTCTGAACCACAGGTCAGAATCAGAAAGGTACCTCTTCATAAACCTGCTAGAAATGAAGGCCGTATCCCTGGCACTTCAGAAGTTCCATCAGGTCCTGGTGGGCCACTCTGTGGTGGTGATGAGCGACAACACCACAGTAGTGGCTTATATCAACGAGCAGGGAGGTACTTTCTCGGAACAGCAATCCCATCTTGCAGTAGAGATACTGAGATGGTCCGAAGTCCACTCGGTCACTCTTTCAGCTTGCTTCATTCCAGGCAAAAGGAATGTGCTCGCCGACAGTCTGAGCAGAGCGATGCAGATAGTGAGTACCGAATGGTCTTTGGATCATCAAGTAGCCAACAAAGTCCTGACTTTGTGGGGTTCCCCGACTGTGGATCTGTTCGCTACAGCGCTGAACTTCAAGCTCCCGCTGTACTGCTCCTCAGTCCCGGACCCCAAGGCTCTCTGGCAAGATGCCTTCCAACAACGGTGGGACAACATCGACGTTTACGCCTTTCCCCCGTTCTGTCTGATGAGGAGGGTGCTCAACAAGACCAGAATATCGGTCCATCTATCGATGACCCTGATAGCTCCGCTATGGCATCACGCAGATTGGTTTCTGGACCTCCTGCAACTCCTGACGGAGCCCACGAGAGAACTCCCTCCACATCTCGAGCTACTCGAACAACCACACGCCGTAGCTTCGCTTCAACTTCAAGTCTGGAGACTATCCAGCACCTCCTCGCTGAGAGAGAATTTTTGCAACAAGTTGCGAATAGGATGTCTGGACACCTGCGCAGGTCATCCGCAGGGGTCTACCAGGCGAAGTGGCGAGTTTTCTGTGGTTGGTGCTGTGAAAGGGGTATCTCTCCACTCGATGCCACTATTCCAGCAATAGCGGAGTTCTTCATGTATTTTCGGGAAGAAATGCACCTTTCAGTCTCGGCGGTGAAAGGCTATCACTCAGCCTTCAGGCTCAAAGGAGTGGACATTTCTTCCTCACTGGAACTTTCTCTACTCATACAGAGTTATGAACTTACCTGCCTTTAGTCGGAAGTGAGACCTCCTCCGTGGAACGTGGTTCAAGTTCTCAGGTCTCTGAAGAGACCTCCCTACGAACCATTACGCCAGGCTTCAGATCGCCACCTTACTTGGAAGATGGTGTTCCTGCTAGCTTTGGCTTCGGCTAAACGAGTCAGCGAACTTCATGGTCTCTCATACAACATCGCCCATTCAAGGGGATGGGGGGAGGTAACGTTCAAATTCGTCCCAGAATTTGTTGCCAAGACTCAGAATCCGGGAGTGCCGGACCGCCGGTTTCGACTCTTTCCAGGTTTCGAGTCTTCGTTCTGTAACAGATAACCCAGACCAACTCCTACTGTGCCTAGTAAGGAGTCTGAGGTTGTATCTTAAAAGAACAGCTGCAGTTTGATCCCAAGTGCAAGCCTTGTTTGTGAGCACTTGGGAAACGAAAAGGAGGGTCACCAGGAATACCATCTCAGCCTGGATTCGCAAGGTAATACACCTAGCCTTGAATCCTGACCCTCCTCCGTCACGTCGCCCCAGAGCACATGATGTCAGGGGCATAGCTACGTCCCTGGCCTTCAAGAATAACTATTCAGTGACGCAGGTCCTGCAAGCTGGGGTGTGGAAGCTTCAGACGACCTTCACAGCCCACTACCTGCAAGACGTGACACACAGGAGACTCGATACGTTCTCTATCGGCCCTGTGGTGGCTTCACAACAGCTGGTCTAACCTCAGGCTCCTTAATGAAAAGGTAGCAGAAGGTTGAAGGCATTGTTACCCGGTTTTAGTCTGCATGAATGAAAAGGTTTGCCTGGCCCTTATTCTTTTCTTCATCCTCTCCTCCCTTGGAGAAAGCAGCATCCTGGGTTCTCTGCACAGCTGACCTCAAACCACTGCAGGTAAACCATGCTTCCCTTGTGTTCCTAGTATTAAGGTTAATACTGTCACGTCCCCATACCCTGACGAGGTGGTATTGGGAGAGTCCTAGCCTAGATTTCCATCTGAAGAACTCCAGGTCAACTTCCTAGAACGAGTCACTCTTCTCACCTTCACACACAGCTTATGTAGGCCGCAGCAGTTGCACAGCAATGCTAGTGAGGTGCAGGGACTCCTTATTGCCTGAATACTTACACACTCAAATAATGAGTCCCCTTGCAAAGCCAAAGCCAGTATGGCAGGGACTTACACCCTTCCTAAGGGGTGAGTCACCCTTATCAAATAGCGTGGTTTGTATTTCATTTACGGAACAAATGACAAATTCGTAGATAATTTGTATTTTTTCTAACTATACAAACCTTAGCTATTTAATCAAACTTGCCTGCCAGCCCTGTCCCCCATGAAGTCCTACCTCTAAGCAAAGTGAAGTATTCACTGGTGTGTGTGTGTGTGTGGTGGTGGTGGTGGGGGGGGGGGGGGGGTTAGCAAGGTACCCCTACCTACCCCCCCGCTAACTAGCGGTGGGGTAGTAAACCCTCGTTAAAACTCTAATGGCTCGTCATTTAGCTCCGACGAAGTGATAGCCCATATTAAATAGCTAAGGTTTGTATAGTTAGGAAAAATACAAATTATCTACGAATTTGTCATTTTACATTGTACTGCATGCATATCACACACACTTGTACACTGATATTTTTTATTCTGTTTTTTTTATATCATCGTTATTGCTCTCCCCTCACACTGATAACCTGTACATGCCTGTATGTTTTTGAATCATTGTTTGTTCCGTAACTGACATACTGTACAAACAACGCTATTTAATTGTGGTTATTACTTTCGGCATAGCTGAAATGACGAGCCATTAGAGTTTTAACGAGGGTTTACTACCCCACCGCTAGTTAGGGGGGGTAGGGAGGGTAGCCTGCTACCCCCCCTCACACACCTGAGCTTGAGCTCACTTTGCTCTCGGCTCGGGTGGTAGTCGGACGTGTCCGTTCTCACCCTCGCCTCTCTGACAGCCATTAATGTCTTTTTGCTTTCTCTCCAACAGGTTTGAGTGTGAAGTTGGCCTCTGCTATCATGCGCAAATGTCCTGGATTACCCGACCGCCCTTGTGGTACATTTATGTCGGCGGTTGAGACGGACTCTCACACCCTTTGTCCTTACTGTAGGGGCCAACGGTGTGATAGAACTAATAATTATGGTGAGTGGTCTACCTCCTTGTGGGAGAGGTTTTCTCGGCGACGGAAGAAGGAGTCCAGGCGGGATATTTCTCCTTCGAAGATTCTTTGAAAGGAGAAAATCCCAAGGACTCTTCTTCCGTTGCCCAAACCTCCTCCGAAGCTCCCACTCCATCGGTTTCTTCCGTTGCCCAAACCTCCTCCGAAGCTCCCACTACATCGGTTTCTTCCGAGAAACCGTCGAGTGGTAGCGTAGACCATGGTTCTGTTTCCCAATCTCGGGTTCGAGAGATGGCGTTGCCTCCCCTAGCGAGGCAGCTCCACCTCTTCCCCCGGGGGAGGATTTAAATTTAAATGTTAATGTAAATGATTTATTCCAGCTTTGGTCTTCCTTGGGGCTCGAAGGTTCGTCCTCCAAGGAAGCCTTGTTTGACATCATCCGGTTGGGTGCCGCTGTCAAGCAATCGCCGACGTTCGCAGAGGTTGATCCTCTGTCTATCGTCAACGTTGTGGTGGCAGAGGTATCCGATGCAGTTTCTCCTAATTCCTCTGCAACTGCCCAACCTGCTGTAGCTGAAGGCTTAGTTTCTCCCTCTGCTCAACCTTTGAGGGAGGAACTAAGTCTCTCCTACTGGTGATTCTCCCCCTCGGGGGAGTTCACTCACAGAGACTCCTCTTCGGAGGACTGCTGATGGTCAGCTTGCTGACCCAACGGCCCCCAGAGGGCGCATACGTCATAAGGCTCGCCTTCCTCTTCGCCGGAGAGGCCTTCCTTCACCTTATAAGGGTGTGAGGAGGCGCCTCTTTGGTTCGTCGTCATCGTTGCAGTCCGCCGCAGAGGAGCCTCATCATCGATCTCCGACTGTTCCTGCTACAACCCTGGACCTCTCTGCGGATCGTTCGCGATCCCCTTCGGTGGAAGGTCGTCCTTACAAAGGACACGCCGACCTTCCACCCGTCAGACCTGCTGACCTGCCGTCGCCGTTCCTGGCTGCTGATGCGCTGTGGGCGCCAACTAAACCTGTTTTTATAAAGCAAGCACCGGTCCCTTCGGGGCTACAAGAGCGTACGCGCAAATTAGCGCATACGTCCCTTACGCGTCGTGCCAACAATGCGCGCCAACGTTCAGCTGACCTCTCTGAGGTTTCGGAGTTAGCTCACAGGCGCTCTCCTACTGTTGCTGATATAGCGCGCAAGCGCCCACCTGCTGCCGACATTCCTGATAAAGCGCATCAGCGCGCCCCTGCGCGCCAGCGCGCCCCTGCGCGCCAGCGCGCTCCTGTTGCTGATGATCCTGCTAAAGCGCGCTAGCGCTCACCTGCGCGCCAGAGCTCACCTGATCCCAGCGTGCCACTGCGCGCCAGAGCTCACCTGATCCCAGCGTGCCACTGCGCGCCCTCAATCTGTTGCACGCCATGAGCGCCAATGTTCTCTTGCGCACCAGTGCTCTCCTGCGCGCCAGCGCTCGCCTTCGCGCCAACGATCTCCTGCGCACCCACGATCTTCGGATTTGGGTGCAGTAGGGAAGTTTAAGGCTTCCCCTACTCGCCAGCGCTTGCCAACACGCCGTCTACCTTCACCTGCGCGCCATCCCTCGCCAGCGCGGAATCGCACGCAGTCACCTACATGCACCCCCGGGGATGCGCGCCCACGCCCATCTCCCACAGCAGTGATGCATTGCCAGCCTGATGTGCGCCCACAAGAGGCGCGCCAACGTATGCAGGGTCCAGCTGCGCGCTCGCGCGCAAGAGATATCTCTCCTGCGCGCGCGCGCCCATCGACATCTTCTAGAGCGCACGATCCCTCTCCCGCACGGGCTCTTCATCCTGATCCTGTGCGCCCGCGAGGGTGAATGTTTGCACGCGCAATCTGCTTCCTGCGCACCCTCTGATGTCTCCTGCGCACGCTCCTACGCTCTATCGCTCGCCCGCACACACCCTCGCAATCGCCCTCGCGCGCACATCAGCAATCGCCTGCGCGCGCCACCAGTCTCTCGCGCGCTACCCCGGGTATTCCCCATCGCGCGAGCGCCAGTGATATCGTCAAAATCCTCTTGCGCGCGAGGCTGCAGGACAACACGCGGCAAGGTCGTCATCGGCAACACACACACACCCCCCCCCCGCAAGCGCAGAACAGCGCGCTCGCCGGTGGGGGGGGGGGGAAGGTTCCAGAAAGGTCCAAGGACATTTCTTCTTTATCTTCTTTTTCTTTGCAGGCGAACCCCCCTATGGATACTCCTCCCAGGGATCGGTCGATCCCTGTCCCTCCAGAGGGAGTGTCTGACAGTACAGCTGTCAGCCAGCAGCCTTGGTTTGGGGCACTGATTAGAGCGGTCATGCAGGCTTTTAAGCCTGTTCTCTCTGAGCTAAGCCACAAATCCTTGGCAGCATCTACTCCCCTGAAGAGAAAAAGAGTAGTTTCGGACGTGGTGACTTCTCTGAGGACAAAGCTGTCTCCTCGTAAGCCTTCGAGGCAGGCCCCCTCCCCCCCCAGACTTTTTCTCCCTCCCCTTTGGACGAGGATTTCCTGTCCTCGGGAGTCACGTGAGGTGAGACGTTCCCCCATCGCACCATTAAGGGAAACCCCACCTCGCGCTGGAAACTCTTCTCGGGTAGGGGCGGTGAAGAGCCTACCTCCGTCGTTGTTGGAGTCTCGCATCCCTCCCAGGTGGGAGTCGAAGGACTCCAAGATAGTACCAAAGTCTTCGTCAAGACTTAGACCGGAGCCAGCCAGTCACTCGGAGAACGTCCGCGAGTCTCCCCAAGAAGAGCCTTTGGGGACAGGAGACTTTGCTGCTAGTCCTTCAGGAGGAGAGCTGCAGGAGTCGGAACATGCATTTTGGCAGGTTCTGGCCCTTATGAGGACTCTCAATGGGTTTGCTGACCCAGAGATTCCTCCTCGAGAGAGCAAAGACACGGTCTTGGACCGAGTATTTGGGAGTCAAAAACCCTCTAAGGCTAGTGCAGCTTTGCCCTGGTCTCAAGGCGTTAAGAGTGCCAGGGACAAGATTGCAGTCCAGCTCTCCGAGCTAGCCTCCCCCAGCCGATCCAGTGCCGGCAACAAGCTTCTCCCACTTCCTCGTGTACAGCAGTCTAGCAGAGGAGGTACTTCGAGATCTTAGAGGAGCCTTGTTTAGCTCTTCCCCTTCACCATTCTTTTGAAGAGCTTATCAGGGGAGTCCCTCTTGAGAGAGACTCCAACCGGCAGGTCTCATTCTCAGCGACTGAGATACTTAATCAGGAGAAGGTTGCGAAGTGTGCCATGCAGGCCATTTCGTGGCTGGATATCTGGTTAGGGACCTTAGGAATCCTGATACTTTCGGAGGATTTGTCCAAAGAACGTACCAGGAAAGCTATGGAGACCTTTTTACTCTCAGGCACTCGCACGATCGAGTTTCTGGCCCACCAAGTCTCGAACTTGTGGGCAAACACCATCCTGAAACGTCGGGATGTGGTGTCTGAGAGGTTCCATCAAAAGGTCCCTAGCACCGAGATCAGCAGGCTCAGACATTCTTCCGTGATGGGAACGAACCTGTTTGAGCCTAAGGACATGGAGCATGCCGCTGAGAGGTGGAGGAAGTCCCACCAAGACTCCCTCCTACATAGGGCTTTGACATCTAAGCCCTATAAACCTCTAGCACCCTAGCAGCCACGTCCTACCAAGACCACGAAACCGACAACGGCAGCGAAGATAGTGGTGTCTAAGTGCTTTCCTGTCAAGGACAGGAAAGGCAAGAAGTCCTCCAGGGGAGGGAAGAATCCTAGAGGGAGCAGCCAAGGCCGTAAACATTAGGATTGGCAGTCCCCCTGCATGTCCACCAGTGGGGGGGTGCCTACAAAGTTGCGCAGACAGGTGGCAGAAACTCGGGGGCGATTCCTGGACGATTTCCGTAATCAGTCAGGGATGTTGCGTCCCGTTCACAACATCTCTACCTCCCCTGACGACGAATCCAGTGTCATTTAGCTCCCTTGCCATGGGATCAGCAAAGGGGGCAGGCCCTTCGGGCAGAAGTCCAGACCATGTTGAAGAAGGGCGCTCTCCAAGAGGTCCTCAATGGGTCTCCAGGCTTCTTTAGTCGACTCTTTCTTGCAAAGAAGGCGTCAGGAGGCTGGAGACTGCAGACACGGTCAGACTTGCAGTGAGACCGCAAGACTTCATGTGTACACTGGATCTGAAGGACGCGTACTTCCAGATCCCAGTCCATCCGTCTTCAAGGAAGTACTTAAGATTCAGCCTAGACAACAAGGTGTACCAGTTCAAGGTGGTGTGTTTCGGTCTCTCCGCAGCACTACAGGTTTTCACCTGAGTGTTCACCCTAATATTGTCGTGGGCACACAGGATCGGCTTCCGTCTCCTCCGTTATCTGAACAACTGGCTGATCCTAGCAGACTTGGAGTCATCCCTTCTTCAACACCGAGACAAACTTCTGGGACTTTGCCAGGATCTGGGGATCATGGTAAATCTCAAGAAGTCCTCTCTGCTTCCCACTCAAAGACTGGTATACCTAGGCATGATTATAGACACCAATCTCCACAAAGCTTTCCCATCAGACGACATAATAGCAAGCTGAGGAGGGTTGCAAGCCCTTTCCTCAGACGAGAAGAGCTTCCAGCCCAATCGTGGTTACGTCTCCTCGGTCACCTCTCATCTTTGGCTCGTCTAGTTCCCAACGGTTGCCTCAGGATGAGATCCCTCCAGTGGTGACTCAAGTCCCGGTGGAATCAAAGTTGCGATTCCCCGGACGTCATGATCCCTATGGGATTTGCGGAACGGACGGATCTCCAGTGGTGGGTGACAGACGAGAACCTACGAAGAGGAGTGGATCTTCTCGTCCTCCCCCCGGATTTGATGCTGTTTTCGGACGCGTCAAAGAAAGGGTGGGGGGGGGCCCACGTTCTACACCACAGGACCTCAGGCCTGTGGTCAAAATCAGAAAAGTGCCTCCATATAAATCTTCTAGAGATGAAGGCCGTTTTCTTGGCCCTTCAACAGTTCCAACAATACCTGGCGGGTCACTCTGTGGTGGTGATGAGCGACAACACCACAGTAGTGGCTTACATCAACAAGCAAGGAGATACCTTTTCAAAGCAGCTATCCCATCTTCCAGTAGAGATACTGAGATGGACCGAAGTCCGCTCAATTCCACTATCGGCACGTTTCATTCCAGGCAAGAGGAATGTGCTCGCCGACAATCTGAGCAGAGCGTCTCAGATAGTGAGTACCGAGTGGTGTTTGGATCATCTAGTAGCCAGCAAAGTCTTGATCTGTGGGGTTCCCCGACTGTGGATCTGTTCACGACAGCGCTGAACTTCAAGCTTCCACTGTACTGTTCCTCATTCCTGGATCCCAACAACGGTGGGACAACATCAACGTGTACGCCTTTCCCCCGTTCTGTCTGATGAGGAGAGTGCTCAACAAGACCAGAATATTAGTCAATCTTTCAATGACCCTCATAGCTCCGCTATGGCATCACGCGGACTGGTTTCCGGACCTTCTGCAGCTCCTAACGGAACTTCCGAGAGAACTCCCTCCACGACACGATCTACTCAGACAACCACATGTAGCTTCGCTACGACTTCACGCCTGAAGACTATCCAGCATCTCCTCGCTGTGAGAGGATTTTCGCAACAAGTTGCGATTAGGATGTCTGGACATCTGCGAAAATCATCCGCATCTGTCTACCAGGCAGAGTGGAAAGTCTTCTTTGGTTGGTCATACGACATCGCCCATTCAAGGGGATGGGGGGAGGTAACGTTCAAATTCGTCCCAGAGTTTATTGCTAAGACTCAAAATCCGGGGGTGCCGGGCGCTCGGTTCGACTCCTTCCAGATTTTGAGTCTTCGTTCTGTAACAGATGACCCAGACCATCTCCTACTGTGCCCAGTAAAGTGTCTGAGGCCATATCTCAAAAGAATGGCTGCAGTCTGTCCCCAGGTGCAAGCATTGTTTGTTAGCACTGGGAGGAATAAGAGGAGGGTCACCAAGAACACCATCTCGGCATGGATTCGTAGGGTGATCCATTTCTCCCTGAATCCAGACCCTCCTCCGTCACGTCGCCCTAGAACACATGATGTCAGGGGCGTAGCTACATCCCTGGCCTTCAAGAAGAATTTCTCAGTGACGCAGGTTCTTCAAGCTGGGGTGTGGAAGCGTCAGACGACCTTCACAGCCCACTACCTGCAAGACGTGACCCACAGGAGGCTCGATACGTTTTCTATCGGCCCTGTGGTGGCTGCACAACAGCTGGTTTAAAACCTCAGGCTCCTTAGTGGACAAGTAGCAGAAGGTTGAGGGCATTGTTACCAGGTCTTAGTCTGCATGAATAAAAAGGTTTGTCTGGCCCTTATTCTTTTCTTCATCTTCCCCTCTCTTGGTGAAAGCAGCATCCTGGGTTCTCTGCACAGCTGACTTCAAACCACTGCAGGTAAACCATGTTTCCTTGTGTTCCTAGTATTAAGATAATACTGTCACGTCCCCGTACCCTGACGAGGTGGTATTGGGAGAGTCCTAGCCTAAAGTTTCCATCTAAAGGACTACAGGTCAACTTCCTAGACGAGTCACACTTTATTATACCTTCACACACAGCTTGCGTAGGCCACAGTCCTTGCGTAGCAAGGTTCTAGCGAGGTGCAGGGACTCCTTATTGCTGAGTACGAACACACTCAAATAATGAGTCCCCGGGCAAAGCCTAAAGCCAGTACTGGCTGGGACTTTCCACCCTTCCTAATGGGTGAGTCACCCCTATTAAATAGCGTGGTTTGTATTTCAGTTACGGAACAAATGACAAATTCGTAGATAATTTGTATTTTTCCTAACTATTCAAACCTTAGCTATTTAATCAAACTTGCCCACCAGCCCTATCCCCCTTGAAGTCCTACCTCCAAGCAAAGTGAGCTCAATCACAGTGTGTGTCTGGGGGCCGGGGGTAGCAGGCTACCCTCCCTACCCCTGCTAATGGGGTAGGAAACCCTTGTTAAAATTCTAATGGCTCGTCATTTCAGCTACGCTGAAAGTAATAACCCCTATTGAATAGCTAAGGTTTGTATAGTTAGGAAAAATACAAAGTATCTACGAATTTGTCATGTTTCAATTTTTGTGCCGTTCTTGCTTGGAACAGGTTATATATAAACTCATGCTCCGTCAAAATACAGTAAAGTTTGATGCATTCACCTCACTTCTCAGTTATTACCTAACTGGCGCTTCGCAAATTTGGTGACCATGGGAGTGTCCAGCTCCTTCCTGCTTTCCCCGTCACTGCTGTATCTTACTGTTTGATGATGCCACCCTCAGACACTGACTCTACTTTCAATGCCACGCCCTTGAAACTACCGTCCTTCGTCAATGGAGAAGCGTTCGCCTGGTTAGGCATGCTGAAGTCCAATTTCGCATCAAGAGTGTCACTCAGTCAAGCACCAAAGCAAATTACGTTCTTGCAGCCACCCCCGAGGATACTTTCCCGGAAATCTCCTATTGGCTCTGCGAGGAAGGGACACCCCAATAATGTACAACGCCCTAAAATCATACCTCCTGGAGCAATACATACCATCGCCAGCCATCCGCATAGCTAAACTCTTTCAGCAGCTCTCTCAACAACCATTTGGGGAACCAAAAGGCTTCGCTCCCCCTCAAGGAAATGACTTGTATCACTCGCTTGCACCCTGCCACAGACGTCTCTCCTCGTAAAGTGAATCTACTTCATGCCATTTTGGGTACAGCGCTTACCCGAACCTGTATGAGCTGCCATCCCCGATGTCGATATTTTGCCCATGAAGGACCTGATGACCAAAATCGATGCCCTTATGAACAGCCATTTCACCACCTTAAAGTACTCCATCAATGTCTCCACTCCTGACGAAGTGGACAACTATTCAACATTGACTGAAGCTGACATGAATGCGGTAGGATACAGACGCCCACCCTATGATGCGCCAGAACGGCAATAAAACTTTTCACTGCCCACCACCTACCACTCACTCACGCCCCACCAACAACCTCTACAGCCATATCCTGATGTCTATCGGCCACAGTTATGCTACTACCACTCCAGATTCAGGCTGCTGCGAAGAAATGTGTGAATGGTTGTCATTGGCCAAAAAACTTATAAGTAAGCCATTGCTTGTGGCAGTGGCCTCCCCTGTCACTAGATCTTTTCGTTTTACATGATGCAGTTACGGGCGTGCAATTTTTGGTAGACACGAGGCTTTCCGTTTTCTTCTGCCAAGGCCACTCTCCAGGACACGACGTAGTCTGTCTAAGTCTGCTGACATACACCTGGTAGCTGCCAATGGATCTGCGATACCCATCCACTGTTTTAAAACCCTCACATTATCGTTTGGAAATGCCAAATATAATTGGAAGTTTCTTGTTGCTGATATCACATTGCTAATGTTGGTGCGGACTTCCTCTCACATTTCCAATTCCTGGTTAATTTCCCTCACCGTTGGGTAGTCAACTCGGATTCGTACTCCTGTACACTTGCGTCAAACCCGGACGTTTTCCATCCAGAATTTTGTCAAACGACCATATATCCTGTTAAACATGGTATTTATCACCATATTAAGACCACGGGGTCCCCAATGTTCCCCAGATTCAGACGTCTGGCACTGTATCGTTTGGCTGCCGCTAAACAAATGTTCGCTGAAATGGAAGAAATGTGCTTTTGCTAAAAGCCCCAACCCCATGGTCATCACCCTTACACATCATCCTGAAGAAAGATGGCTCTCTGCGTCCGTGGGGGGATAACAGGTGCCTGTACATGCAGACAGAACCGGATCAGTACCCCCTCCCAAACATCGCCGACGTGACCTACTTGCACAATGCGAATGTTTTCTTGATGCTCAACCTCCTGAAAGTGTCCTATCAGGTGCTCATAAATCCAGAAGACATCCCCAAAAGAGCCATCACCACCTCCCTCGGTACATACACCTTTGATTACTCCTGTTTTGGTCATCGTAATGCTAGAGCCACTTTTTAATGTCTCATGGACGGCATCTTATGGGCCTCCCCTTTTGTATATGTTACGTGGACGACATACTTGTGTTCTCTTCCTCCAAAGAGGAACAACTCTGTCATTTACGTATCGTGCTCAACTGCCTACAACAGAACGGCCTTGTAGTCCGGTACGACAAGTGTACCTTGGCGCCAACGGAGTATCGTTCATAGGGCACCGCATCACTAATGAAGGAGTCCTCCCCCTCCCTGTGAAGGTAGCACCCGGTCAGAACTTCCTCACGCCCTCGAACGTCAAAGTACTACAAGAATTTTTGGGCATGGTCAACCATTATCACCCTTTCCTGCCAGCCATCGCCACCACTCTTACCCCCTCTCTATGTCTCCCTCAAGGGCAAGCCAAAAGACCTGAAGGGAGGTCCCCTTCAAGAAGCGGCCTTCTGCAACACAAAGAATACCGTATTAACCGCTGCTGCTTGCACTTTTCCTGTGCTACATGCACCTCTCCTTCTCTCCGCTGATTCCTGCGACATCGCTATTAGGGCAGTACTCGAGCATGTGGTCAACGGCGCAAGCAGGTGGCCAACTGCTCGCCCCACCTATTGGCCTTCTTTAGTAGAAAACTGTCCATGTCGTAATCCGGCTATTCTACCTACAACTGCGAATTGCTGGCAGTGCACTTGGCTGTCCGTCACTTTCGCCACATCTTGGAAGGTACGCCTTTTGTCATTTGCATTAACCACATGGCTCTGATGCCTGTCTTCACTCGACAGTCTGACGCCTGGCCTGCCCGTCAACGCCGGCATCTCTCCCCGGTGGCTGAATACAATTGTATCCTTCAACACATCCCTGATAAAATGAATCCCATTACCAGTTCTCTGTCAAGAAACACATTGGCTGCCATTCCCCTGGGATTGTATTACAATGCCCAGCAAAAAGATCCAGAGTACAAAGCATGTAGTACATCCTGCACATCCCTCCGTTGGGAGGACATCCCTCTCGACGACTCCAACTCCATCTTGCTTTATAACGTCAGTACAGTACTGTTGGACCTAGACCATGAATACATTCTCCCATGCACCAACAGATGTTTGATTTCATTCATGGATCTTCACATCCATCGTGCTTTTCTACTGCACAGCTACTAAAATCAAAGTTCATTTGGCATGGTATTACTAAGGAGGCTAAGGATTTGGTCCACGCCTGTACTTCATGCCAAACCTCAAAAGTACATCAACACAGTTTCAGGTGTAGGCATATTTCCTCAGCTCAGAAGGTAGACCTATAGGCTCCCCAAAACCCCCATCTTGAACTCACAAGGATGGTGTGGTTGCTGATACTACGAGAGACTATCGAGCATGAGTGGCACTCGAATATCGAGCATGAGTGGCACTCGAACCCCAGTCTGGCGATCACCAGGCAGGGATGTTTCCAATAGTCCACCACAACCTGATGTGTGATCAAGGCACTGGGTGATTTAGCAATTCATACATCAAATTCCTTTCAAATGCATCGGCCTGAAAGCTTCTACTACGTATCTGAGCGTTTTCCACATTAATAGGATAAACGTGTCCATGAATGTGGAAATCCTTGTTTTCCTTTTAAAAAGTTAAAGTTAAAGTTGCGGGTTTTAGGTCTCCACTGAGACGATCTACATCATTCTCCTCGGGAGACCATAAGCCAGCAGGGATTATCACTAGTCCCCTCTAACCTCCCTCCCAGGCACCACCCTGGGGATTACCCCCCGGTAGAAGGTCTCACAGTATTCGCGTCCTTGGCGGGGACCGAACTCGGGACCTCTGAAACAGAAGCCCGCGACGCTACCAACCTAGCTATCCGGATGTCCATGTGGAATTTAGGGAAAGTAAGGCCCTTACTTTCCCCCTATGGGTTCTTTGACTGGCCAGACAGTACTACATTGGATACTTCTCTGTGGTTACGGCTCATTTTCCTTTCGCCTACACATACACCGAAAAGTCTGGCCTATTCTTTATATATTCTGCTCTGTCCTCATACACCTGACAACGCTGAGATTACCAAACAATTCTTTATTCAAGGGGTTAACTACTGTACTGTAATTGTTCAGTGGATACCTTCCTCTTTTTAGAGTTTGTATATAATTGATTTATTTTAATGTTGTTATTATTCTTAAACTTCTCGTAGTATAGCCTATTTCCTTAATTCCTTTTCTCACTGAGTTATTTTCCCTGTTGGAGCCCATGGGCATAAGCATCCTGCTTTTCCAACTAGGGTTGTAGCTTAGTAGGTAACAACAACAACAACAACAACTTGAGAAGCATAATAATAATAATAATAAAAATAATAATAATAATAATAATAATAATAATAATAATAATAATAATAATAATAATAATAGTAATAATAATAATATGAGTAGCATTCGAAAACTGCACAATTAGTGGATATATTATATATAAAAAAGCGGTGCTCTTCCAATATGTGATCTACCGAAGGTTTGTGATCTACTATTGATCTACTGTTCATGGCATGTGATCTACTAGGAAAAAAGAAGACAAAATATAAATAAAAAGAATTAATCATTGACTATATTTAATGAAAAATTTAAAAAGGAAATAATAGACAATTAACAATAGCAAAAAATGGAAAATTTGAAAATCAAGAGCTTTAACAATAGACCTCTCTAATATCATTTAATAAGTCAGAATATAAAACTACAGATTCTTTTCTCATCATTCTATCACAATAATCATCCAGATGTGACTGAAGCGTATATTTAGCGGTATCTCTCATCGTTCGCAAAATTTTGATTTTTGCATCTAACCACGATCTTTCAATTGATTGGGTATGCGTTCCAGTGTTTGGGTCGACGTAATGCCGCTGATGGTTAACAGTGGAGTGTACAAATCCATGAGAATTCAAGGTGCTATAAGCCAGCCACTCGTCTGAATGTATTCTTGATCCTTGAGCACATTCACGAATTATAATTGGTAGAAGTGCATTTCTGTCTCGGCGATCAACATAAAAATAACGAGTCAAGACCCTTCTTTAAACCGAAAACCCAAGGGCTGTCTATCCTGTTGCCGTGATTCCTATTATTTTCAATTTCTGCTTCCCTGTCTGTTGATTCTGGGTCAAGATTTCCACATTTATATTTCTTCCTGTCAGCAAATCTAGCTTCATCTATCTGTATTGGCTCTTCGGTAGTCCTGACCATCTGACCTTTCTGTTGAACTATGTTAGTACAAACTTCACGGCACATGTTATACCAGTCAACTAGCGTGGAATGAGATCGTCATATTTGATAGGGGTTAAAAAAAAATACACACAATATCCAGAATCTGGCATGAGGAAAGTTTGCAATTCGTCTTATAACTTAAATCAGAGTAATGAAAAAACTGTTTCCAGTACGAGCACTTTTAAAAGTTTGACATCCTTTCACTGGACATCTCATTACAGGTACAAAACTTCCTTTCACTTTACGTCTTTTATTTTTCATAACACTTCCGCACTTATCACAATTAATGGCAACAACTTCAGGATCATCCAATAAATTCTTTTCGCGTAAGTAGGCTACAGCTGTTTTTTCATTATAAATAACGTTCCTTACAAACTCTGCGCGAGTCCACATTATATGGGTTGTATTCCAAATGGATATTTCAAATTTAACTTTTGAAGATTGTTTGGTTTATACTGGAATGCTGACAACTAGATATTTTGCTATGTTTAATGGTTAATAATGGATATTTAATGGTAAACAACTACGTGGTTTAAAAACCCTGTAGTTTGCAAGTTTGTTGGGGAAATATGGGTTATTATTGTGTAGATCACATATTGGAATGTAAACAACTCGGTAGATCACATATTGGAAGAGAAACAATCCGGTAGATCACATATTGGAAGAGCACCAAAAAAGCTTTAATCAGTAAGGCTGAAGTGTACACCTTGTTTGCCTGTCAAGGGATGACCGACCTTTAGTATACTTTGGTGGAATTGGTCTATTATAGACCTTGGCCGCACCTATAGTCCTGGGGTACGTTAACTGTGTGTACCTGCGCAGAACAGTCACACTGTATTTTGGTTCGGGGGTGATAAAATCTCTTGTTTATTGGAAAAAACCCATAGATGACTATTTTATAAAGGTAACGAGGGAACTTATACAAAATAATCTTGTGAATATACATATGTGCATGAGTATCATTTACACGACGGATTTATTTGAAAACTTACCAAGTTGCACCGACGAGTTAACTAAATAAAACATTATTATTATAGTCCCCCATCAAATTAGATTCTCAACTAAGTACGTTTTCTGTCACTATTTGTGTTTACAGAAAACCTTTAGGAAAATCCAATTTATCGAATGTAAAAGGCATCAGCGGTCAAATAATTGTTTTTAATACATATATTTACATTTAGAAATCATTTAGGAAAGTATGAAAGTGTAGGTTGAACTTATATTTTATTCAATTATGAAAACAAAACGAAATGTTCAAACATTAATTTGATTCAGAAGTTCCGATAAGTTTACCTTGAGTTAGATCGTAATTCCACACTACTGAAAGCATATTGCTCTCTCTCTCTCTCTCTCTCTCTCTCTCTCTCTCTCTCTCTCTCTCTCTCTCTCTCTCTCTCTCTCCTACGCCTATTGACGCAAAGGGCCTCGGTTAGATTTCGTCAGTCGTCTCTATCTTGAGCCTTTAATTCAACACTTTTAATTCAACGCTTCTCCATTCATCTCCTAATTCACGCTTCATAGTCCTCAGCCACGTAGGCCTGGGTTTTCCAACTCTTCTAGTGCCTTGTGTAGCCAACTGAACGCTCGGTGAACTAATCTCTCTTGGGGAGTGCGAAGAGCATGCCCAAAACCATCTCCATCTACCCGTCACCATGATCTCATCCACATATGGCACTCGAGTAATCTCTCTTATAGTTTCATTTCCAATCCTGTCGCCCCTTGTAACTCCCTATATCCTTCTGAGGACCTTTTTTCTCAAGTCTACTAAATCTATTAGAGATTGTGTCAATGTCATACCATGACTGATGTCCATTTAGTAACACCGATCTCACTATGATTTTTATATGTAATTTCAGGCAGTTTGATTTCCAAATTTTACTTAACCCAGCTATTGTCTGATTTGCTTTTTTTTTTCAATCTTTCACTGAACTAATTCTAAAGACCCTGTATTGGAGACCATAGTTCCTAAATATTTAAATGATTCTACCTCATTAATCCTTTCTCCTTCCAATGATATTTCATCTTCCATCGCATATTCCGTTCTCATCATCTTTGCCTTTCTTCTATTTATCTTGAGCCCAACTTCGTGTGATATTTCATGCATTCTGGGTAGCAAGCATTGCAAATCCTATGGAGTTCTGCTAATAAGGACAGCATCATCGGCATATTCTAGGTCTGCTAATTTACTATCACCAACCCAGTGCAATCCCTCTCCACCATCTTTGACTGTTCTACGCATTACAAAATCTATGGGGAGTATAAACAACATAGGTGACAACGCATTCCCTTGGAGTACTCCGCTGTTAACTGGAAATTCATTTGATAGGACTTCATTAACATTAACTTTGCACTTGCTATGCTCATGAACAGACTTAAGCAAATTCACATATTTA
>NC_090753.1:69976700-69997035 GCF_036898095.1 Palaemon carinicauda
TACTCTCTACAGGACCTCTTAAGGGCTGCTTATCGGGTCCTGTGCAGCAGGGAAATCCTACTCTCTACAGGACCTCTTAAGGGCTGCTTATCGGGTCCTGTGCAGCAAGGAAATCCTACTCTCTACAGGACCTCTTAAGGGCTGCTTATCGGGTCCTGTGCAGCAGGGGAATCCTACTCTCTACAGGACCTCTTAAGGGCTGCTTATCGGGTCCTGTGCAGCAAGGAAATCCTACTCTCTACAGGACCTCTTAAGGGCTGCTTATCGGGTCCTGTGCAGCAGGGGAATCCTACTCTCTACAGGACCTCTTAAGGGCTGCTTATCGGGTCCTGTGCAGCAGGGAAATCCTACTCTCTACAGGACCTCTTAAGGGCTGCTTATCGGGTCCTGTGCAGCAAGGAAATCCTACTCTCTACAGGACCTCTTAAGGGCTGCTTATCGGGTCCTGTGCAGCAGGGAAATCCTACTCTCTACAGGACCTCTTAAGGGCTGCTTATCGGGTCCTGTGCAGCAGGGAAATCCTACTCTCTACAGGACCTCTTAAGGGCTGCTTATCGGGTCCTGTGCAGCAGGGAAATCCTACTCTCTACAGGACCTCTTAAGGGCTGCTTATCGGGTCCTGTGCAGCAGGGAAATCCTACTCTCTACAGGACCTCTTAAGGGCTGCTTATCGGGTCCTGTGCAGCAGGGAAATCCTACTCTCTACAGGACCTCTTAAGGGCTGCTTATCGGGTCCTGTGCAGCAAGGAAATCCTACTCTCTACAGGACCTCTTAAGGGCTGCTTATCGGGTCCTGTGCAGCAGGGGAATCCTACTCTCTACAGGACCTCTTAAGGGCTGCTTATCGGGTCCTGTGCAGCAGGGGAATCCTACTCTCTACAGGACCTCTTAAGGGCTGCTTATCGGGTCCTGTGCAGCAAGGAAATCCTACTCTCTACAGGACCTCTTAAGGGCTGCTTATCGGGTCCTGTGCAGCAAGGAAATCCTACTCTCTACAGGACCTCTTAAGGGCTGCTTATCGGGTCCTGTGCAGCAGGGGAATCCTACTCTCTACAGGACCTCTTAAGGGCTGCTTATCGGGTCCTGTGCAGCAAGGAAATCCTACTCTCTACAGGACCTCTTAAGGGCTGCTTATCGGGTCCTGTGCAGCAAGGAAATCCTACTCTCTACAGGACCTCTTAAGGGCTGCTTATCGGGTCCTGTGCAGCAAGGAAATCCTACTCTCTACAGGACCTCTTAAGGGCTGCTTATCGGGTCCTGTACAGCAAGGAAATCCTACTCTCTACAGGACCTCTTAAGGGCTGCTTATCGGGTCCTGTACAGCAGGGAAATCCTACTCTCTACAGGACCTCTTAAGGGCTGCTTATCGGGTCCTGTACAGCAAGGAAATCCTACTCTCTACAGGACCTCTTAAGGGCTGCTTATCGGGTCCTGTGCAGCAGGGAAATCCTACTCTCTACAGGACCTCTTAAGGGCTGCTTATCGGGTCCTGTACAGCAAGGAAATCCTACTCTCTACAGGACCTCTTAAGGGCTGCTTATCGGGTCCTGTACAGCAAGGAAATCCTACTCTCTACAGGACCTCTTAAGGGCTGCTTATCGGGTCCTGTGCAGCAGGGAAATCCTACTCTCTACAGGACCTCTTAAGGGCTGCTTATCGGGTCCTGTGCAGCAGGGAAATCCTACTCTCTACAGGACCTCTTAAGGGCTGCTTATCGGGTCCTGTACAGCAAGGAAATCCTACTCTCTACAGGACCTCTTAAGGGCTGCTTATCGGGTCCTGTGCAGCAGGGGAATCCTACTCTCTACAGGACCTCTTAAGGGCTGCTTATCGGGTCCTGTGCAGCAGGGGAATCCTACTCTCTACAGGACCTCTTAAGGGCTGCTTATCGGGTCCTGTGCAGCAGGGGAATCCTACTCTCTACAGGACCTCTTAAGGGCTGCTTATCGGGTCCTGTGCAGCAGGGAAATCCTACTCTCTACAGGACCTCTTAAGGGCTGCTTATCGGGTCCTGTGCAGCAGGGAAATCCTACTCTCTACAGGACCTCTTAAGGGCTGCTTATCGGGTCCTGTACAGCAAGGAAATCCTACTCTCTACAGGACCTCTTAAGGGCTGCTTATCGGGTCCTGTACAGCAAGGAAATCCTACTCTCTACAGGACCTCTTAAGGGCTGCTTATCGGGTCCTGTGCAGCAGGGAAATCCTACTCTCTACAGGACCTCTTAAGGGCTGCTTATCGGGTCCTGTGCAGCAGGGAAATCCTACTCTCTACAGGACCTCTTAAGGGCTGCTTATCGGGTCCTGTACAGCAAGGAAATCCTACTCTCTACAGGACCTCTTAAGGGCTGCTTATCGGGTCCTGTACAGCAAGGAAATCCTACTCTCTACAGGACCTCTTAAGGGCTGCTTATCGGGTCCTGTACAGCAAGGAAATCCTACTCTCTACAGGACCTCTTAAGGGCTGCTTATCGGGTCCTGTGCAGCAGGGAAATCCTACTCTCTACAGGACCTCTTAAGGGCTGCTTATCGGGTCCTGTGCAGCAGGGAAATCCTACTCTCTACAGGACCTCTTAAGGGCTGCTTATCGGGTCCTGTACAGCAAGGAAATCCTACTCTCTACAGGACCTCTTAAGGGCTGCTTATCGGGTCCTGTGCAGCAGGGGAATCCTACTCTCTACAGGACCTCTTAAGGGCTGCTTATCGGGTCCTGTACAGCAAGGAAATCCTACTCTCTACAGGACCTCTTAAGGGCTGCTTATCGGGTCCTGTGCAGCAGGGGAATCCTACTCTCTACAGGACCTCTTAAGGGCTGCTTATCGGGTCCTGTACAGCAAGGAAATCCTACTCTCTACAGGACCTCTTAAGGGCTGCTTATCGGGTCCTGTGCAGCAGGGAAATCCTACTCTCTACAGGACCTCTTAAGGGCTGCTTATCGGGTCCTGTGCAGCAGGGAAATCCTACTCTCTACAGGACCTCTTAAGGGCTGCTTATCGGGTCCTGTACAGCAAGGAAATCCTACTCTCTACAGGACCTCTTAAGGGCTGCTTATCGGGTCCTGTACAGCAAGGAAATCCTACTCTCTACAGGACCTCTTAAGGGCTGCTTATCGGGTCCTGTACAGCAAGGAAATCCTACTCTCTACAGGACCTCTTAAGGGCTGCTTATCGGGTCCTGTGCAGCAGGGGAATCCTACTCTCTACAGGACCTCTTAAGGGCTGCTTATCGGGTCCTGTGCAGCAAGGAAATCCTACTCTCTACAGGACCTCTTAAGGGCTGCTTATCGGGTCCTGTACAGCAAGGAAATCCTACTCTCTACAGGACCTCTTAAGGGCTGCTTATCGGGTCCTGTACAGCAAGGAAATCCTACTCTCTACAGGACCTCTTAAGGGCTGCTTATCGGGTCCTGTGCAGCAGGGAAATCCTACTCTCTACAGGACCTCTTAAGGGCTGCTTATCGGGTCCTGTACAGCAAGGAAATCCTACTCTCTACAGGACCTCTTAAGGGCTGCTTATCGGGTCCTGTGCAGCAGGGGAATCCTACTCTCTACAGGACCTCTTAAGGGCTGCTTATCGGGTCCTGTACAGCAAGGAAATCCTACTCTCTACAGGACCTCTTAAGGGCTGCTTATCGGGTCCTGTGCAGCAGGGAAATCCTACTCTCTACAGGACCTCTTAAGGGCTGCTTATCGGGTCCTGTGCAGCAGGGAAATCCTACTCTCTACAGGACCTCTTAAGGGCTGCTTATCGGGTCCTGTACAGCAAGGAAATCCTACTCTCTACAGGACCTCTTAAGGGCTGCTTATCGGGTCCTGTACAGCAAGGAAATCCTACTCTCTACAGGACCTCTTAAGGGCTGCTTATCGGGTCCTGTACAGCAAGGAAATCCTACTCTCTACAGGACCTCTTAAGGGCTGCTTATCGGGTCCTGTGCAGCAGGGGAATCCTACTCTCTACAGGACCTCTTAAGGGCTGCTTATCGGGTCCTGTGCAGCAAGGAAATCCTACTCTCTACAGGACCTCTTAAGGGCTGCTTATCGGGTCCTGTACAGCAAGGAAATCCTACTCTCTACAGGACCTCTTAAGGGCTGCTTATCGGGTCCTGTACAGCAAGGAAATCCTACTCTCTACAGGACCTCTTAAGGGCTGCTTATCGGGTCCTGTGCAGCAGGGAAATCCTACTCTCTACAGGACCTCTTAAGGGCTGCTTATCGGGTCCTGTACAGCAAGGAAATCCTACTCTCTACAGGACCTCTTAAGGGCTGCTTATCGGGTCCTGTGCAGCAGGGGAATCCTACTCTCTACAGGACCTCTTAAGGGCTGCTTATCGGGTCCTGTACAGCAAGGAAATCCTACTCTCTACAGGACCTCTTAAGGGCTGCTTATCGGGTCCTGTGCAGCAGGGAAATCCTACTCTCTACAGGACCTCTTAAGGGCTGCTTATCGGGTCCTGTGCAGCAGGGAAATCCTACTCTCTACAGGACCTCTTAAGGGCTGCTTATCGGGTCCTGTACAGCAAGGAAATCCTACTCTCTACAGGACCTCTTAAGGGCTGCTTATCGGGTCCTGTACAGCAAGGAAATCCTACTCTCTACAGGACCTCTTAAGGGCTGCTTATCGGGTCCTGTACAGCAAGGAAATCCTACTCTCTACAGGACCTCTTAAGGGCTGCTTATCGGGTCCTGTGCAGCAGGGAAATCCTACTCTCTACAGGACCTCTTAAGGGCTGCTTATCGGGTCCTGTGCAGCAGGGAAATCCTACTCTCTACAGGACCTCTTAAGGGCTGCTTATCGGGTCCTGTACAGCAAGGAAATCCTACTCTCTACAGGACCTCTTAAGGGCTGCTTATCGGGTCCTGTACAGCAAGGAAATCCTACTCTCTACAGGACCTCTTAAGGGCTGCTTATCGGGTCCTGTACAGCAAGGAAATCCTACTCTCTACAGGACCTCTTAAGGGCTGCTTATCGGGTCCTGTACAGCAAGGAAATCCTACTCTCTACAGGACCTCTTAAGGGCTGCTTATCGGGTCCTGTGCAGCAGGGAAATCCTACTCTCTACAGGACCTCTTAAGGGCTGCTTATCGGGTCCTGTGCAGCAGGGAAATCCTACTCTCTACAGGACCTCTTAAGGGCTGCTTATCGGGTCCTGTACAGCAAGGAAATCCTACTCTCTACAGGACCTCTTAAGGGCTGCTTATCGGGTCCTGTACAGCAAGGAAATCCTACTCTCTACAGGACCTCTTAAGGGCTGCTTATCGGGTCCTGTGCAGCAGGGAAATCCTACTCTCTACAGGACCTCTTAAGGGCTGCTTATCGGGTCCTGTACAGCAAGGAAATCCTACTCTCTACAGGACCTCTTAAGGGCTGCTTATCGGGTCCTGTACAGCAAGGAAATCCTACTCTCTACAGGACCTCTTAAGGGCTGCTTATCGGGTCCTGTGCAGCAAGGAAATCCTACTCTCTACAGGACCTCTTAAGGGCTGCTTATCGGGTCCTGTGCAGCAAGGAAATCCTACTCTCTACAGGACCTCTTAAGGGCTGCTTATCGGGTCCTGTGCAGCAAGGAAATCCTACTCTCTACAGGACCTCTTAAGGGCTGCTTATCGGGTCCTGTGCAGCAAGGAAATCCTACTCTCTACAGGACCTCTTAAGGGCTGCTTATCGGGTCCTGTGCAGCAGGGAAATCCTACTCTCTACAGGACCTCTTAAGGGCTGCTTATCGGGTCCTGTGCAGCAGGGAAATCCTACTCTCTACAGGACCTCTTAAGGGCTGCTTATCGGGTCCTGTACAGCAGGGAAATCCTACTCTCTACAGGACCTCTTAAGGGCTGCTTATCGGGTCCTGTACAGCAAGGAAATCCTACTCTCTACAGGACCTCTTAAGGGCTGCTTATCGGGTCCTGTACAGCAGGGGAATCCTACTCTCTACAGGACCTCTTAAGGGCTGCTTATCGGGTCCTGTGCAGCAGGGGAATCCTACTCTCTACAGGACCTCTTAAGGGCTGCTTATCGGGTCCTGTGCAGCAGGGAAATCCTACTCTCTACAGGACCTCTTAAGGGCTGCTTATCGGGTCCTGTGCAGCAGGGGAATCCTACTCTCTACAGGACCTCTTAAGGGCTGCTTATCGGGTCCTGTGCAGCAAGGAAATCCTACTCTCTACAGGACCTCTTAAGGGCTGCTTATCGGGTCCTGTGCAGCAAGGAAATCCTACTCTCTACAGGACCTCTTAAGGGCTGCTTATCGGGTCCTGTGCAGCAAGGAAATCCTACTCTCTACAGGACCTCTTAAGGGCTGCTTATCGGGTCCTGTGCAGCAAGGAAATCCTACTCTCTACAGGACCTCTTAAGGGCTGCTTATCGGGTCCTGTGCAGCAGGGGAATCCTACTCTCTACAGGACCTCTTAAGGGCTGCTTATCGGGTCCTGTGCAGCAGGGAAATCCTACTCTCTACAGGACCTCTTAAGGGCTGCTTATCGGGTCCTGTGCAGCAGGGGAATCCTACTCTCTACAGGACCTCTTAAGGGCTGCTTATCGGGTCCTGTGCAGCAGGGAAATCCTACTCTCTACAGGACCTCTTAAGGGCTGCTTATCGGGTCCTGTGCAGCAGGGGAATCCTACTCTCTACAGGACCTCTTAAGGGCTGCTTATCGGGTCCTGTGCAGCAGGGAAATCCTACTCTCTACAGGACCTCTTAAGGGCTGCTTATCGGGTCCTGTGCAGCAAGGAAATCCTACTCTCTACAGGACCTCTTAAGGGCTGCTTATCGGGTCCTGTGCAGCAAGGAAATCCTACTCTCTACAGGACCTCTTAAGGGCTGCTTATCGGGTCCTGTGCAGCAAGGAAATCCTACTCTCTACAGGACCTCTTAAGGGCTGCTTATCGGGTCCTGTGCAGCAGGGGAATCCTACTCTCTACAGGACCTCTTAAGGGCTGCTTATCGGGTCCTGTGCAGCAGGGAAATCCTACTCTCTACAGGACCTCTTAAGGGCTGCTTATCGGGTCCTGTGCAGCAAGGAAATCCTACTCTCTACAGGACCTCTTAAGGGCTGCTTATCGGGTCCTGTGCAGCAAGGAAATCCTACTCTCTACAGGACCTCTTAAGGGCTGCTTATCGGGTCCTGTGCAGCAAGGAAATCCTACTCTCTACAGGACCTCTTAAGGGCTGCTTATCGGGTCCTGTGCAGCAAGGAAATCCTACTCTCTACAGGACCTCTTAAGGGCTGCTTATCGGGTCCTGTGCAGCAGGGAAATCCTACTCTCTACAGGACCTCTTAAGGGCTGCTTATCGGGTCCTGTGCAGCAGGGAAATCCTACTCTCTACAGGACCTCTTAAGGGCTGCTTATCGGGTCCTGTGCAGCAGGGAAATCCTACTCTCTACAGGACCTCTTAAGGGCTGCTTATCGGGTCCTGTACAGCAAGGAAATCCTACTCTCTACAGGACCTCTTAAGGGCTGCTTATCGGGTCCTGTACAGCAAGGAAATCCTACTCTCTACAGGACCTCTTAAGGGCTGCTTATCGGGTCCTGTGCAGCAGGGAAATCCTACTCACTACAGGACCTCCACGGTCGGTAAATTTAAGGGCTGCTTATCTGGTCCTGTACAGCAAGTGAATCCTACTCACTACAGGACCTCCACGGTCGGTAATGTAAGGGCTGCTTATGTGATCCTGTACAGCAGGGGAATCCTACTCACTACAGGACCTCCACGGTCGTTTCATGATGCTCATTCGGGAGCTTCCTCTCTCTGGTTACGGCTCTTCTTTTCCCTTGCTCACACGTACACAGAATAGTCTGGCCTATTCTCTCCACAATCCCCTGTCCTCATACACCTGACATCATTGAGATAACAAAACAATTCTCCTTCGCCCAAGGGGTATCTACTGCACTGTAATTGTTCAGTGACCACTTTCCTCTTGGTAAGGGTAGAAGTGACTCTTTAGCTATGGTAAGCAGCTCTACTACGAAAAGGACTCTCCAAAATCAAAACATTTATTTTAGCTCTACTACGAAAAGGACTCTCCAAAATCAAAACATTTATTTTAGCTCTACTACGAAAAGGACTCTCCAAAATCAAAACATTTATTTTAATGTTGATACTCTTCTTAAAATATCTTACTTTAATTGTTCATTACTTCTCTTGTAGTTTATTTATATCACTATTCTCTTTCTTCACTGGGCTATTTTTTTCCTGTTGAAGCCCTTGGGCTTGTAGTATCTTGCTTTTCCAACTGGGGTTGTAGCTTAGCTAGTAATAATATTTTTATTATTGATCATCACTGTCAAAACACTCGCGGAATAAGAAAATCTTTAGTTTCCTCTTGAAAGATATTAATCTTCAATTATTCGGATGTCTCGATTTCATTCTCGAAATATTCATCTCTTAATAGCTCTCTTTATCCAGAAAGTCCATAAAATATCTCAAAATCTGTTTTATGGATTTCAGTAAAAATTTTATTGGAATTTGGGGATTTTGAAAAGGATCCAGATTTTTATGCTGAAACAGCATTTTTGTTTTCTATTTGAATATTTAATATTCAAATATTTGATAGGTGGTATAGCTAAGGCACCAACCACCCGTTGAGATGCTACCGCGAGAGAGTTATTGGGTCCTTTGACTGGTCATACAGTACTACATTGAATCCTTCTCTCAGGTTACGGTTCATTTTCCCATTGCTTACACATACACTGAATAGTCTGGCCTATTCTTTCCATATTCTCCTCTGTCCTCATACACCTGACAACACTGAGATTAGCAAACAATTCTTCTTTGCTCAAAGGGTTAACTACTGCATTGTAATTGTTCAGTAGCTTCTTTTCTCTTGGTAACGGGTAGAAGAGACTCTTAAGCTATGGTAAGTAGCTCTTCTAAGTCAAACTATTGTTCTCTAGTCTTGGGTAGTGCCATAGGTTCTGTACCATGGTCTTGGATTAGAACAATTTTTCTTCATCCAAGGGGTTAACTGTAATTGTTAAGTGGCTACTTTCCTCTTGGTATGGGTACAAGAGACTCTGTAGCTATGATAAGCAGCTCTTCTAGGAGAACGACACTCCAAAATCAAACCATTGTTCTCTAGTCTTGAGTAGTGCCTTAACCTCTGTACCATGGTCTTCCACTGTCTTGTATTAGAATTCTCTTGCTTGAGGGTACAATCGGTCACAGTATTCTATCTTATTTCCCTTCTTCTGTTTTTACAGTTTTTATAGTTTGTGTATGAAATGTTAATTTTAGTGTTGTTACTGTTCATAAAATATTTTATTTTAATTGTTGAATACTTTTCGTATTTCCTTGTTTCCTTCCCTCACTGGGCTTTTTTCCCTGTTGGAGCCCCTGGGCTTATAGCATCCCGCTTTTCCAATTAGGGTTGTAGCTTAGCAAGTAATAATAATAATGATAATAATAATAATAATAATAATAATAATAAATGTGCTATCTGAAGACCTTCCATCTTTTGTATTATTCTGTGTGGTTGAATCTTTCCTTGATTTTTTAGTCCTCATCCACCTTCGAGTATCTTAAAGTTTCTTATGCTTAGCATTGCTGGTGTTATTGTTACCTCCGCCAACGAAGTTGGAAGGAGGTTATGTTTTCGGCCCTTTTGTGTCTTTGTGCTTGAACAGCTTCCTTGCCCTTAAATTTTAAATCGTAGAGTAATGAAACTTGCAGAGATTAACTGTTATGTTGAAAGCTGGAAGTGATTAAATTTTGGAGGGTTAAGGTCAAAGGTCAAGCAAAATGTCCAATTCACGTCATCAGCCCTAAGTTTGGACGTCGTCACAGAGACTTCAAACTTGATTCATATAAGAGTGTATGAAAATCCACGCCAATTAATGCATTCAAGGTCAAAGGTCAAGGTCGAGCAAAAGGTCGAGAATTAAGCTTGTTGAGATTCAACATTTTCGAAATAATTCCATCAGAATAGATGCTCACCAGAACGTCAGCCGGGCAAGCCCAACCCCCCACTGTGGAGCCCTACCACAGCAGTAGCCTCCCCAGTAAACAGCTTAAACTCACGGCCCTGGGCAGGGATCGATCTCTTGCCACGCGAATGCGAGGCAAACACGTTACCACTGTACTAAAATAGAACACAAGACTAGGCACCAATCACTCACTCCACTGAAGGTAGGATGAGATAGTGACTCCTGTGATTCAGCATGGGAAACTATGGGTACCTCTAAATGACTCATCCCTAGCCCAACGGGTTTGCAAGGTCTTGCTTACGTCCTCTTGTTGTAAACAGATGTTAACACAGTTTAGGAAAACATATTTACATAGTTTCCGCCAAGTTTTGCATCTGGAGTCACCTGCACCTGTTTAAAGGTTGCTCATGAATAGCAGAGGCAAGGAACATTGACATTGCCCTATCAACCAAGACGATGCCCTAGAGACTGACCATATATACATATGAGCAGCGCCCAACCCCCTCCACCTCAGCTAGGACCAAGGAGTGTCATGCCATGGCTGCAGGTGAATCAGCAGATAGACCTGTAGGCTCCTCCACCCCCCCCCCACCCCCCCCCCCCCACCCCCCATCTTTAGCTTAAGGTTGGTGTGGCTGTATTGCCCAAAGGAACTAACGAGTCTGAGTGGAACTCGAACCCCAGTGTGGCGATCATCAGTCAGGGACGTTACTACATCGGCCACCACAACCACAGTTGGATGTGATAAAGCAAAAGTTCAAGATGACAAAGCTGAGGATATAGCACTTCTTGGATTCCAGTTGAGCTACCTTTTTTTTTTCCTGAAGTCCGAGCTTTGGACGTCACAACAACCCCCGGGTAATAAACTTTCTCAGGCTAGTTGCCCAAATACCTTGCATGATATGTCTTCATTGGAGTCTACCCAACACACCAGATACAACTCATAAGACATCCCTGGACAGTTGCCACACACACCTAGGAGATGTCCTCCCTCGGTAGTCTCCCCAATACCCTATATGATAAGACCTTCCTGGAGTGTAGCTCACAATTCCTTCTGCAACCTCACCTATGTTGCAATTTCCAACACGATCTTAATGTAAAGTACTTCGGCATTTTTCTATTTCTTACCTTTATCGATTTCCATACTATAGTAACTCACTAAAGAAAGTCCAGTACTGTGCGGTTACTCTTTGGCTCTTATTGACTGTCAATGTGAACCCCGCTGATTGCTAGTCGCCTTAATGTTACATTAGATCCACCATCAATGTTGGGCAATGAAGGCAAAGGAGCTCCTGGTGATTAAAAGCTAGGACTTCAGGATGAAGGACAATCCTGTTGGAACTCAAGAAGTGCTACAGAATTAGTATAGTCATCTTGAATTTCAAACTTGAACCTCAGCCAATTCTGTTCGCTGGTACAGTTGGCTTCATTAATTCTGGTACACTTCATAGAAAACGAAGGAGACGTCAGTGTACTGGAATTAATTAAGCCAACTGTACAAGGGGCAACACATACATATCTTATAGGAGATAATGAAAATGAGTGTGTTAATATCTGTTTATGACTTGAGGATGAGAGCATTGTAAGGTAAATAGACTTTATGAAATCAATTATTATTATTATTATTATTATTATTATTATTATTATTATTATTATTTGCTAAGCTACGACCCTAGTTGGAACAGCAGGATGCTATAAGCCCAGGGGCTCCAACAGGGAAAATAGCCCAGTGAGGAAAGGAAACAAGGAAAAATAAAATATTTTAAGAGTAACAACATTAAAATGAACATTTCCTATGTAAACTATATAAACTTTAACAAAACAAGAGGAAGAGAAATTAGATAGAATAGTGTGCCCGAGTGTACCCTCAAGCAAGAGAACTCTAATCCAAGACAGTGGAAGACCATGGTAAAGAGGCTTTGGCACTACCCAAGACTAGAGAACAATGGTTTGATTTTGGAGTGTCGTTCTCCTAGAAGAGCTGCTTACCATAGCTAAAGAGTTTCTTCTACCCTTAGGAAAGAACTCACTGAACAATTACAGTGCAGTAGTTAACCCCTTGGGTGAAGAAGAATTGTTTGGTAATCTCAGTGTTGTCAGATGTATGAGGACAAAGGAGAATATGTAAAGAATTGGCCAGACTATTCGGTGTATGTTTAGGTAAAGGGAAAATGAACCGTAACCAGAGAGAAGGGTCCAATGTAGTACTGTCTGGCCAGTCAAAAGACGCCATAACTCTCTAGTGGTAGTATTTCAATGGGTTGCTGGTGCCCTGGCCAACCTACTACAGCTTTTAATGATATGCATGGATGCAATTAAGTATTTTATTATATCATATGGGTCTCTCAATAACTTTAGCCATTAATTAAAATAGTTGAATATGTAAAGACAAAAAAAAATCACTTGTTCTTTCTCTAAATCGAACAATTTTTTCAAGTTGATTTGAACATGGAAAAAATGAGAGAAAAAATATAATAACCGGTAACTCAAGACTGTATAGACACTGGGAGCGATATAAGTCTATATGACTGGAAAGGACTTTGATGTGAAACAGGATAGAGACTATTGTGATTTTGGGGCAGGATATGAAAGGACCCCATAGGCTTAATATAGGTGATGGGAGTCCCCTGGGTCATTAAGGTAGGGATTTGCAAGGATCCTAAAGACCAACGAGGCGTTTCTTTGAGTTGACAACTAGCTTTTTTCATTAAAGGATTTGGGATCTTTTAGTCATTTATACTTATTGTATTAGTAGTAGAATTTTAAAGAAGTTGGGACCTGCTTTTAGTCATTTATACTTATTGTGTTAGTAGTAGAATTTTAAAGAATTTGGGACCTGCTCTTAGTCATTTATACTTATTGTGTTAGTAGTAGAATTTTAAAGAATTTGGGACCTGCTCTTAGTCATTTATACTTATTGTGTTAGTAGTAGAATTTTAAAGAATTTGGGACCTGCTCTTAGTCATTTATACTTATTGTGTTAGTAGTAGAATTTTAAAGAATTTGGGACCTGCTCTTAGTCATTTATACTTATTGTGTTAGTAGTAGAATTTTAAAGAATTTGGGACCTGCTCTTAGTCATTTATACTTATTGTGTTAGTAGTAGAATTTTAAAGAATTTGGGACCTGCTCTTAGTCATTTATACTTATTGTGTTAGTAGTAGAATTTTAAAGAATTTGGGACCTGCTCTTAGTCATTTATACTTATTGTGTTAGTAGTAGAATTTTAAAGAATTTGGGACCTGCTCTTAGTCATTTATACTTATTGTGTTAGTAGTAGAATTTTAAAGAATTTGGGACCTGCTCTTAGTCATTTATACTTATTGTGTTAGTAGTAGAATTTTAAAGAATTTGGGACCTGCTCTTAGTCATTTATACTTATTGTGTTAGTAGTAGAATTTTAAAGAATTTGGGACCTGCTCTTAGTCATTTATACTTATTGTGTTAGTAGTAGAATTTTAAAGAATTTGGGACCTGCTCTTAGTCATTTATACTTATTGTGTTAGTAGTAGAATTTTAAAGAATTTGGGACCTGCTCTTAGTCATTTATACTTATTGTGTTAGTAGTAGAATTTTAAAGAATTTGGGACCTGCTCTTAGTCATTTATACTTATTGTGTTAGTAGTAGAATTTTAAAGAATTTGGGACCTGCTCTTAGTCATTTATACTTATTGTGTTAGTAGTAGAATTTTAAAGAATTTGGGACCTGCTCTTAGTCATTTATACTTATTGTGTTAGTAGTAGAATTTTAAAGAATTTGGGACCTGCTCTTAGTCATTTATACTTATTGTGTTAGTAGTAGAATTTTAAAGAATTTGGGACCTGCTCTTAGTCATTTATACTTATTGTGTTAGTAGTAGAATTTTAAAGAAGTTGGGACCTGCTCTTAGTCATTTATACTTATTGTGTTAGTAGTAGAATTTTAAAGAAGTTGGGACCTGCTCTTAGTCATTTATACTTATTGTGTTAGTAGTAGAATTTTAAAGAAGTTGGGACCTGCTCTTAGTCATTTATACTTATTGTGTTAGTAGTAGAATTTTAAAGAAGTTGGGACCTGCTCTTAGTCATTTATACTTATTGTGTTAGTAGTAGAATTTTAAAGAAGTTGGGACCTGCTCTTAGTCATTTATACTTATTGTGTTAGTAGTAGAATTTTAAAGAAGTTGGGACCTGCTCTTAGTCATTTATACTTATTGTGTTAGTAGTAGAATTTTAAAGAAGTTGGGACCTGCTCTTAGTCATTTATACTTATTGTGTTAGTAGTAGAATTTTAAAGAAGTTGGGACCTGCTCTTAGTCATTTATACTTATTGTGTTAGTAGTAGAATTTTAAAGAAGTTGGGACCTGCTTTTAGTCATTTATACTTATTGTGTTAGTAGTAGAATTTTAAAGAAGTTGGGACCTGCTCTTAGTCATTTATACTTATTGTGTTAGTAGTAGAATTTTAAAGAAGTTGGGACCTGCTCTTAGTCATTTATACTTATTGTGTTAGTAGTAGAATTTTAAAGAAGTTGGGACCTGCTCTTAGTCATTTATACTTATTGTGTTAGTAGTAGAATTTTAAAGAAGTTGGGACCTGCTCTTAGTCATTTATACTTATTGTGTTAGTAGTAGAATTTTAAAGAAGTTGGGACCTGCTTTTAGTCATTTATACTTATTGTGTTAGTAGTAGAATTTTAAAGAAGTTGGGACCTGCTCTTAGTCATTTATACTTATTGTGTTAGTAGTAGAATTTTAAAGAAGTTGGGACCTGCTCTTAGTCATTTATACTTATTGTGTTAGTAGTAGAATTTTAAAGAAGTTGGGACCTGCTCTTAGTCATTTATACTTATTGTGTTAGTAGTAGAATTTTAAAGAAGTTGGGACCTGCTCTTAGTCATTTATACTTATTGTGTTAGTAGTAGAATTTTAAAGAAGTTGGGACCTGCTCTTAGTCATTTATACTTATTGTGTTAGTAGTAGAATTTTAAAGAATTTGGGACCTGCTTTTAGTCATTTATACTTATTGTGTTAGTAGTAGAATTTTAAAGAAGTTGGGACCTGCTCTTAGTCATTTATACTTATTGTGTTAGTAGTAGAATTTTAAAGAAGTTGGGACCTGCTCTTAGTCATTTATACTTATTGTGTTAGTAGTAGAATTTTAAAGAATTTGGGACCTGCTCTTAGTCATTTATACTTATTGTGTTAGTAGTAGAATTTTAAAGAATTTGGGACCTGCTTTTAGTCATTTATACTTATTGTGTTAGTAGTAGAATTTTAAAGAAGTTGGGACCTGCTCTTAGTCATTTATACTTATTGTGTTAGTAGTAGAATTTTAAAGAAGTTGGGACCTGCTTTTAGTCATTTATACTTATTGTGTTAGTAGTAGAATTTTAAAGAAGTTGGGACCTGCTCTTAGTCATTTATACTTATTGTGTTAGTAGTAGAATTTTAAAGAAGTTGGGACCTGCTTTTAGTCATTTATACTTATTGTGTTAGTAGTAGAATTTTAAAGAAGTTGGGACCTGCTCTTAGTCATTTATACTTATTGTGTTAGTAGTAGAATTTTAAAGAAGTTGGGACCTGCTTTTAGTCATTTATACTTATTGTGTTAGTAGTAGAATTTTAAAGAAGTTGGGACCTGCTCTTAGTCATTTATACTTATTGTGTTAGTAGTAGAATTTTAAAGAAGTTGGGACCTGCTCTTAGTCATTTATACTTATTGTGTTAGTAGTAGAATTTTAAAGAATTTGGGACCTGCTCTTAGTCATTTATACTTATTGTGTTAGTAGTAGAATTTTAAAGAATTTGGGACCTGCTCTTAGTCATTTATACTTATTGTGTTAGTAGTAGAATTTTAAAGAATTTGGGACCTGCTTTTAGTCATTTATACTTATTGTGTTAGTAGTAGAATTTTAAAGAAGTTGGGACCTGCTCTTAGTCATTTATACTTATTGTGTTAGTAGTAGAATTTTAAAGAATTTGGGACCTGCTCTTAGTCATTTATACTTATTGTGTTAGTAGTAGAATTTTAAAGAATTTGGGACCTGCTCTTAGTCATTTATACTTATTGTGTTAGTAGTAGAATTTTAAAGAATTTGGGACCTGCTTTTAGTCATTTATACTTATTTTATTAGTAGTAGAATTTTAAAGAATTTGGGACATGCTTTTAGTCATTTATACTTATTGTATTAGTTGTAGAATTTTAAAGTTTTCGACCAGCTTTTAATTTTTATGAATTTTATTACAAGTAGAATTTTAAATAATTTGGGACCTGCTTTTAGTCATTAATACTTAATGTATCAGTAGTGCAATTAAGGCGTAATATGTTTAAAAGAAATTAGAGTTGTAGCCTTATTTACTTAAAGGTTGCCTCGTCTCAGTAAAAGATTTAAATATTTAGTTAATTATCTATGAATATGCCAAAAGTGTGTATGAATATACACAGGTCTTGGTGGATACATTCTGCCGATAATGTAATTTGAAAGATCTAAGAACTTCCTTTTTGTATCAGTAATTAATCATTGAATAATGTCATAGACTACAACTTTGGGTTGTTTTTTGACCAATCTAGTACATCATCATCATCATCATCATCATCATCATCTCCTCTTACGCCTATTGACGCGAAGGGCCTCGATTAGATTTCGCCAGTCGTCTTTATCTTGAGATTTTAATCCAATACTTCTCCATTCATCATCATCTACTTCGCGCCTCATATTCCTCAGCCATGTAGGCCTGGGTCTTCCAACTCTTCTAGTGCCTTTTGAGGCCCAGCTGAACAGCTGAACGTTTGGTGGGTGAACTAATCTTTCTTGGGGAATGCGAAGAGCATGCCCAAACCATCTCTATCTACCCCTCATCATAATCTCATCCACATATGGCACTCGAGTTTGAACTTACGTAATACTAGGCAGGCAGTTAATTCTAATAGCCAGGCCTTCTCCATCACGAGGCTCAATACTACGCAGTACTCTAGAAGTTTTATTCCAGCTGTTACCAAGTTGTGGAATGATCTTCCTAATCGGGTGGTTGAATCAGTAGAACTTCAAAAGTTCAAAGTTGGAGCAAATGCTTTTTTGTTGACCAGGCGGACATGAGTCTTTTTGTAGTTTATCTATGACATATTTGTTTTTGATGTTGTTAATAGTTTATATATGACATGTTTGTTTTGACGTTGTTACTTATTTTAGAATGATTTATTGTTAATTTGTTCTCTTCATTTATTTATTTACTTATTTCCTTTCCTCACTGGGCTATTTTTCCCTGTTGGAGCCCCTGGGCTTATAGCATCTTGCTTTTCCAACTAGGGTTGTAGCTTGGATAGTAATAATAATAATAATAATAATATACTTATGTATACCCTTGTGTAGATATACAACCCTGAAATTTTTTTTGATCCCGTAAGCAACAGCTCATCTTTAAGCGAAGCATCATTGTTATGCATTAAAAATACAAGAGGTGTTTCCATATAGACTCCTCTCTTTCCCAAATCGACCCTCTGAGATGAAAATAATATCTCATCGGCCTCTATAAAAAAGA
This sequence comes from Palaemon carinicauda, assembly GCF_036898095.1. Classification (NCBI taxonomy): domain Eukaryota; kingdom Metazoa; phylum Arthropoda; class Malacostraca; order Decapoda; family Palaemonidae; genus Palaemon; species Palaemon carinicauda. The sequence goes on from NC_090753.1 coordinate 69,994,137, forward strand.
TATTTATTCAGGGTTTTCCCCCTTCCTCATGTGTGCGTCTTGCGTCTTCTGATCACCGTTTTATGCGTGACGATTCTTTTTTCTAGGACGCAGAAACAGTTAGTTTATATGAGTGAACTTTTTTCCTTTTTTTCCCCCTCGAGTTTTATATATAAATTTATGCTGGCTTTGTGCAGGGAAGGATTGAGAATATTATTCTCTCTCTCTCTCGCTCTCTCTCTCTCTCTCTCTCTCTCTCTTCTCACTCTCTTCTCTCTCTTCTCTCTCATCTCTCTCTCTCTCTCTCTCAAATACATCGTAGAGACTTCGCAGCAGGGGTAGTGAACAGCAATTCTCTCTCCTCTCTCTCCTCTCTCTCTCTCTCTCTCTCTCTCTCTCTCTCTCTCTCTCTCTCTCTCTCTCTCTCAAATACATGGTACAGGACTTCCAGCAGGGGTAGTGAACAGTAACTACTCTTCTCTCTCTCTCCTCTCTCTCTCTCACTCTCTATCTCTCTCACTCTCTCTCTCTCTCCTCTCTCTCTCTCTCTCTAATTCATGAATGAGTTAGACAAGAGTATAAAGAACTCTAAACATTTAAACTTAAATTCGCTTTATCCAAGAAACAGATGGAGTCTCCTCGGATGGACTAGAAAGTCTTTGAGACATCCAAAACCCTTAGTAACTCTCTCTCTCTTCTCTCTCACTCTCTCTCTCCTCTCTCTCTCTCACCTCTCTCTCTCTCTCTCTCTTCTCTTGGTAGGATTTTTTGAGGGACTGGTGCTTGGTTTTATTAAAGTAACCCCGTTGCCTCCCCCCCCCCCAAAAAAAAAAATAAAAAACTTGATTCGAACTAAATAGGATTTTAGATTTTTTTCAAACTTTTTCTTTAAACTAATAGGATTTTAGTTTTTTTTTCAAACTTTTTTTTAAACTAAATAGGATTTTTAGCTCTTTTTTCAAACTTTTTTTTTAAACTAAATAGGATTTCGGTTTTTTTTTTTTTTTTTTTTTTCTATGCGTCAAAAACCCAGTACTCTTATGGACTAAGCTGCTTAAGCTTTTCCTTCTCTTCTTATTCTTCTTCTTATTTTCAAAGGTTTCTCTTATTTTCCATGCCTTCACCATCAATATCTTTGTGTATTGTTAAAGTTTATATAGTTTATATAAGAAATATTCATTTTGATGTTACTGCTCTTAAATTATTTTATTTTTCAATATTAACTTTCCTCACTGGGCTATTGTCCCCGTTGGGGTCCCTGGGCTTAGAGCACCCAGCATTTTCCAACTAGGCTGTAGCTTAGCAAATATAATAATAATAATAATAATAATAATAATAATAATAAAATTATAATAATAATAATGATGATAATAATAATAATAATAATAATAATAATAATATTGTTTAGTGTCTTAACTTCTCTTTTAACTCTGTGTGTAACTTTGATTCACCACCGTTTCTCTTTTTGTTGTGACCCCTAAGGGGGTCACCTAGACCCAGATCCAGGACCATATGGGCCATATTCATAACTAGAAAAAATAGAATTCCGTCCATATGTATTGTCTGTTTCCTTCCTTTCGACTCTATATTGATCCTTCATTTACTTGACAGCAAGTTACTATTCCATCAGCATCCATTTAAAAGATATTTTTCAAATTCTGAATGGAAGTGAAATACCAATTAAGGTAGTAGCTTGACTAAGGCACCAGCCACCCGTTCAGATACTACCGCTAGAGAGTTATTTGGTCCTTTGACTGGCCAGTCAATACTACATTGGATCCCTTCGGTTGCAACTCATTTAATTTTGCTGACACATACACAGAATAGTATGTAGTATGGCCTATTCTTTACACATTCTCGTGTTTCCTCATACACTTGACAACACTGAAATTACCAACGGTTCTTCTCTCTCAGGAGGTTAACTATTGCACTGTAATTGTACAGTGGCCACTTAACTCTTGGTAAAGGTGGAAGACTCTAGCTATGGTAAGAAGCTCTTATAGGGAGAATGGCACTCCAAATTCCAAGCATTATTCTCTAGGCTTGGGTAGTGCCATAGCCTCTGTACCATGGTTTTCCACTGTCGTGGGGTAGAGTTCTCTTGCTTGAGGGTACAGTTGGGCACACTATTCTAACCTATATCGCTTCCTCTTGTTTTGTTAAAGTTTTTATAGTTTATACATGAAAGATGTATTTTGATATTATTGTTCGTAAACTTCTCTTGTAGTTTATGTCCTTATTTCACTTCCTCACTGGGTAATTTTCCCTGTAGAAGCCCTTGGGCTTATAGCATCCTGCTTTTCCAACTAGGGTTGTAGCTTAGCAAGTAATAACAACAATGATAATAAGTAATCCATCATTGATTACATACAAATATAAACTTTAAAACGGAACTGATACAATTTTCAGCAAGGCCTCCCCAAGCGGTTTCGAATGGAGAGAACCTAGGCGACTGGAAAGTCAAACCACATCATCAATTTCACGAATTCATACATTTTTTTTATTCCCAGGTCGAGTGTCTGTTGATTTATTAGCGAAGTCAGAGTAATTTATGGAACCTTTGCCAGACCATGAGGTTGTAAATGACATCTCTGTCTATCTGTCTTTCTTTCGTTTTGCATGGAAATTTCGCCAAACCATCAGTTTGTAAATCTCTCTCTCTCTCTCTCTCTCTCTCTCTCTCTCTCTCTCTCTCTCTCTCTCTCTCTCTCTCTCTCAAATACATGGTACTGACTTCTAGCGGATGTAGTGAAATGTAATATTCTCTCTCTCTCTCTCTCTCCTCTCTCTCTCTCTCTCTCTCTCTCTCTCTCTCTCTCTCTCTCTCTCTCTAATACATGTTACAGACTTCCAGCGGATGTAGTGAACAGTAATATTCACTCTCTCTCTCTCTCTCTCTCTCTCTCTCCTCTCTCTCTCT
>NC_090753.1:69997535-70000035 GCF_036898095.1 Palaemon carinicauda
AGAGAGAGAGAGAGAGAGAGTTCAAATATAATGAAAATGCTTCATTGTACAAAAATGTCCCAAAGATCTGTTTTGGAATGAGATTAATATTAATGGAAATGCGAGAGAGAGAGGAGAGAGAGGAGAGAGGAGAGAGAGAGAGAGAGAGAGAGATAATGAAAAATGCTTCATGTACAAAAATGTCCCAAAGATCTATTTTGGAATGAGATTAATATTAATGGAAATGCAGAGAGAGAGAGAGAGAGAGAGAGGGAGGAGAGAGGAGAGAGAGAGAGAGAGAGAGGAGAGACTGGAGTTGAATGATCGTCTGAACAATGAGGAACAGGTAATGATTAATTACCTGTCCAGACCATCACTCTTTCCTCCATCCATCACACAAACAAACCAACAAACCCTCCCAACCTCAAAAGAGGTCCCTGGCATCAAAATCGTTTTAGAAAATACTTTATGGATTCTAATGCATTTTGGTAGTAGAGCAATACAGGTGAAAACAATGCTATTATATGGCAAGGAGGGAAGGAAGGAATAGATATCCATAAGCAAGGAGGGAAGGAAGGAATAGATGTGCATAAGCAAGGAGGGAAGGAAGGAATAGATGTCCATAAGCAAGGAGGGAAGGAAGGAATAGAGGTCCATAAGCAAGGGAGGGAAGGAAGGAATAGATGCCCATAAGCAAGGAGGGAAGGAAGGAATAGATGTCCATAAGCAAGGAGGGAAGGAAGGAATAGATGTCCATAAGCAAGGAGGGAAGGAAGGAATAGATGTCCATAAGCAAGGAGGGAAGGAAGGAATAGATGTCCATAAGCAAGGAGGGAAGGAAGGAATAGATGTCCAAAGGTAAGAGGGAAGGAAGGAATAGATGTCCAAAGGCAAGAGGGAAGGAAGGAATAGATGTCCAAAGGCAAAGTGGGAAGGAAGGAATAGATGTCCATAAGCAAGGAGGGAAGTAAGAATAGATGTCCATAAGCAAGGAGGGAAGGAAGGAATAGATGTCCAAAGCAAGGAGGGAAGGAAGGAATAGATGTCCAAAGGCAAAGAGGGAAGGAAGGAATAGATATCTAAAGGCAAAGAGGAAAGGAAGGAATAGATGTCCAAAGGCGAGTCCAGCTTTTAGGACCTGAGGGAGAAGGAAGAGCCTTCTGCAGTGTGTTGATGGAAGGGAAAGTAGGAGAAGGGGAGGGTGTGTGGGATGGAGGGTCCTTGCGTGAGGAGAGACCCCCTGAGGATTGGGTTACATAGAGGTGTGTCTCACGGGTTCATTAGCGAGAGAGAGAGAGAGAGAGAGAGAGAGAGAGAGAGAGAGAGAGAGAGAGAGAGAGAGAGAGAGAGAGAGAGCGCGTTCAAAGTAAAAAGAAAATCTTGATGTAAAAGGATGTAACAAATTTTTTTTTTTTTTTTTTTTTTTTTTGGCTGGGAAAGAAATTAACACTAATGAAATCAGTATTCGATTTCGGCCTCTATCATTCACAACAAAAAAATTATATAAAATTATTATTTACAACCCATATTGCGTTATGACCGAATGATTTATAAGAATATATGATAACTATCAAGAATAAACATTAAGTGCAATTATCTATATACAGTAAACATCTGTACCTCCGTCAACGAAGTTGGAAGGAGGTTATGTTTTACCCACTGTTTGTGTGTTTGTTTGGTTGTAGGTGAGTATGTTGGTTTGTGACCACCTTTCTTTTTACAATTTTAATCGTAGAGTAATGAAACTTACAGGGATTAACTGTTAAGTAAAAAGCTGAAAATTATTACATTTTGGAAGCTCAAGGTCAAAGGTCAAGGTCCCGGTCAAGCAAAATGTCCAATTCACGTAATTATCCACAAGTTTGGACTTTGGATATCGTTGTCACACTGACTTCAAACTTGCTTCATATTTGATAGTATGAAAAATCCATGCCAAATTAATATATGTTGAAGTCAAAGTTCAAAGGTCAAGGTCGAACAAAAAGTCAAGAAATGAGGCAAGGACCAGATCGTCGTCCAAGACCCCTCTCCAATCAACCATTGTTCTCTTGTTTTGGATAGTGCCATAGCCTCTGTACAATGTCCTTTCACTATCTTGGAGTAGAGTTCTCTTGCTTGAGAGTACACTAATCTATCTTATTTCCCTTCCTTTTTTTTTTTATTCTAAAGTTTTTATAGTTTATATATGAAAAATTTATTTTAATGTTGTTACTGTTCCTGAAATATTTTATTTTAATTGTTAATTTCTTCTCGTAGTTTCCTTATTTCCTTTTCTCACTTGGGAAATATTCCCTGTTAGAGCCCTTGGGTTTATAGCATCCCGCTTTTCTAACTAGGGTTGTAGCTTAGCAAATAATAATAATAATAATAATAATAATAATAACAATAATAATAACAACGAAGTCAAGTCATATTTACCAATGAGATCTATCTAGCTTTAAAGACGACTCGAACTAATGACCAATAATTGCGAGGCATCAGACGGTCCCACTAAGAACTGAATTTAAACATAGAAATCTGC
>NC_090753.1:70010035-70020035 GCF_036898095.1 Palaemon carinicauda
TCTATTGAGGAAATACACTACTTAACAACTCCACTGTCCACCAGAAAGGCTTCCAATGAGGAAATAAACTTTGTGACATTTGCAATGCCAACCAGAAAGGCTTCCAATGAGGAAATAAACTTTGTGACAACTGCAATGCCAACCAGAAAGGTTTCCAATGAGGAAATAAACTTTGTGATAACTGCAATGCCAACCAGAAAGGTTTCCAATGAGGAAATAAACTTTGTGACAACTGCAATGCCAACCAGAAAGGTTTCCAATGAGGAAATAAACTACCTGACAACTCCCCTGTACTCCAAAAAGACTTCCAATGAGGAAATAAACTACCTGACAATTCCACTGTCAACCAGAAAGGCTTCCAATGAGGAGAAGACAACCTGACAACTCCACTATCAACTGTAAAAGATCTCTGTGTATTTCCTAATTATCTTCTTCATGTGGACTCAAAGCATTTTAAAGATCAAAGTGAACCTTTACTTCAGACTAAATACAGAGAAGTATAAACGCATGATTGCAATATTTTACAACTAGTAATTGTACATCATACATCCAATCAACTTAAGAAGGATTCCTGAAGCCTTGACGTAAAATCCTACTAATCCTCATCGCAATTTTCCCAAATAGTTCCTTCCAAGCTCAAACATCCTTCTAGTGAGTCCTTCTTTTCCCCAAGACTGCTTATTCCAATATAAGGAAACTTTGTGAAAATGATCAAAGGAAAGAAGGTCGTCCTGCAGAAGTAATTATTCATCATTTCTTCTTCCTCGTTCTGCTAAAAATCAATTAAGCCAAAAATAGTTTGTCTTAAGGGATGTCGAGGTTAAGGAGGGGTTAAGGAGAGGTTAAGGAGGGGTTAAACAGGGGCTAAGGAAGGGTTAATGAGTGCTTGATGAGGGGCGAAGGGGGGGGGGGGGGTTAAGGAATGGTTAAGGAGGGTTTCAGGAGGGGCTAAGGAGTGGCTAAGGAAAGTTTAAGGAGTTAAAGAAACGTTAGGGAGGGGTTAAGGAGGGGTTAAAGAGGGGCTAAGGAAGGGTTAATGAGTACTTGATGAGGGGCGAAGGGGGGTTAAGGATGGGTTAAGGAGTGCTTGATGAGGGGCTAAGGAGGGGTTAAGGAGTGGCTAAGGAAAGTTTAAGGAGGAGTTAAAGAAACGTTGGGGAGGGGTTAAGGAGGGGTTAAAGAGGGACTAAGGAAGGGTTAAGGAGTGCTTGATGAGGGGCTAAGGAGGGGTTAAGGAGTGGCTAAGGAAAGTTTAAGGAGGAGTTAAAGAAACGTTAGGGAGGGGTTAAGGAGGGGTTAAAAAGGGACTAAGGAAGGGTTAAGGAGTGCTTGATGAGGGGCTAAGGAGGGGTTAAGGAGTGGCTAAGGAAAGTTTAAGGAGGAGTTAAAGAAACGTTAGGGAGGGGTTAAGGAGGGGTTAAAGAGGGGCTAAGGAAGGGTTAAGGAGTGCTTGATGAGGGGCGAAGGAGGGGTTAAGGAGTGGCTAAGGAAAGTTTAAGGAGGAGTTAAAGAAACGTTAGGGAGGGGTTAAGGAGGGGTTGAGGAATGGCTAAGGATGGGTTAAGGAGGGGTTGAGGAATGGTTAAGGAATGTTTAAGGAGGAGTTAAGGAGGTGTTAAGGTGAAGTTAAGGTGGCGCTAAGGAGGAGCTAAGGAGGGGGTACGGAGGGGCTAAAGAGGGGTTAAGCAGGAGCTAAGGAGGGGTTTAATAAGGCGTTAAGGAGTGCTAATGGGGGCTAAGGGAGGGGTTAAGAAGGCGTTAAGGAGTGCTAATGGGGGCTAAGGGAGGGGTTAAGAAGGCGTTAAGGAGTGCTAATGGGGGCTAAGAAGGGGTTAAGAATGGCTGAGGGGCTAAGGAGGGTCTGTTTGATTTCTTCGGATTCAAAAATATCATTACAGAATTTCTTGTATTAAAATGTAATGTTTAATATTAATCAAAAATATACTAAATGACTTTCCTCTTATCTACTGTGTTGATAATCATCATTTCCCTTAGCAAGCCCCCCCCCCCCCCATTACTTAACGATCATAATAAAATTACCATAAAAAATATCATTACATTTACGTGACGTACATCAATCCATTAAAATAAATAACCTTAACTTTAAGCAGGGAAGGAAAGAAAAAAAAAGTAAATCACATTATTTACTTTGATGTTTTCAAAAGCTTCTGATCTTATTACGTCTCCTCATATAAGCTGATGGAATAACAAGATCCGAGAGAGAGAAGAACACTCTCCATCTAATGAATTAAATCAGCCATTTTTTATAATGAACAGAATTTTTACTCGATTCGTGAAGGTGCTTGGATAGAACGGACTCATTCGCCTGTTGGACGAGACATTAAAGGCCGTTCGTGAATGGCAGAGGCAAGGGACAGTTTAAAGGTCACTCATGAATGGCAGGGGCAAGGGACAGTCATGAATGATAGAGGGAAGGGACAGTTTAAAAGCCACTCGTGAATGGCAGAGGCAAGGGGCAGTTTAAAGGTCACTCTTGAATGATAGAGGCAAGAGACAGTTTTAATGCCATTCATGAATGGCAGAGGCAAAGGGCAGTTTAAAGATCACTCATGAATGGCAGGGGCAAGGGGCAGTCATGAATGATAGAGGCAAGGGACAGTTTAAAAGCCACTCATGAATGGCAGAGGCAAGGGACAGTTTAAAGATCACTCATGAATGGCAGGGGCAAGGGGCAGTTTAAAAGCCACTCATGAATGGCAGAGGTAAGGGGCAGTTTAAAGGCCACTCATGAATGATAGAGGCAAGAGACAGTTTAAAGGCCACTCGTGAATGGCAGAGGCAAAGGGCAGTTTAAAGGCCACTCGTGAATGATAGAGGCAAAGGGCAGTTTAAAGGCCACTCGTGAATGATAGAGGCAAAGGGCAGTTTAAAGGCCACTCGTGAATGATAGAGGCAAAGGGCAGTTTAAAGGCCACTCGTGAATGATAGAGGCAAAGGGCAGTTTAAAGGCCACTCGTGAATGATAGAGGCAAAGGGCAGTTTAAAGGCCACTCGTGAATGGCAGAAGCAAAGGGCAGTTTAAAGGTCACTCATGAATGGCAGGGGCAAGGGGCAGTCATGAATGATAGAGGGAAGGGATAATTTAAAAGCCACTCATGAATGGCAGAGGCAAGGGGCAGTTTAAAGGCCACTCATGAATGGCAGGGGCAAGGGGCAGTGACAATTCCCTGGCTAAAATACTTGATTGATTGTTAACTATTTCTCATATCGTTTATTTTCTTATTTCCTTTCCTCGATGGGTTATTTTTCCCTGTTTGGGCCCTTGGGCTTATAGCATCTTGCTTTTCCAACTAGGGTTGTAGCTTAGCTAATAATAATAATAATAATAATAATAATAATAATAATAATAATAACAGGATATTGCCCTAGAAACTGACCATATAAACATATGATCAGCGCCCAAGCCACCTCTCCACCCAAGCTAGGAAGGACCAGGGTGGACCAGCCAATGGCTACTAATGATTAAGCAGGTAGACCTATAGGCTCTCCCAACTTCACCTTCCTAAGCTCACAAGGATGGTGAGGCTGCAGACACTACAAGAAACTATCGAGCTTGAGCGGGACTCGAACCCCAGTCTGGCAAATCGCCAGGCAGGGAAGCTTCCAATAGGCCATAACCCCAGAAGTAAGAAGAGAAAGAGAAACTAAGATGGAACAGTAGATATATCAATCATCTGTAGATTGAAAAGTGGAAAAGAAAGATAAAGATAAAGAATTGACAAAAGGAAATTGGAGAAAAGTGGAAAAGAAAGATAAAGAAAACGGCTTGTCTACGAATTGACAAAAGGGAATTGGAGAAATGTCAAAAAATGATGGAGGAGGGGCACCCTGAAGGTCAAAAAAAAAGAAGAAGAAGAAGAAGAAGAAAAAGAAGATGATGAACTTCTCGTAAGGTCTAAGAGAAGAATAATTCTGTGACTATTCTTTGGATATTTGTGCTAATAAATAAGAATTCTCTATAGCTCTATAGTTAAAACAAAGTATTATATTGACAAAGGTGATAGAAAACTGTCCGCAGATGAAATGACTTTAGCAGAAGGCGAAAAATTATCTTTTTTTATATGGGGTTATATTATCTAAGATGATAAAACATGATAACAAACTTCCTTTCCGCAATGATGAATTTTGTCATCTGAACTCTTCAATTCTTCATATATTGAAGTCAACCTCTACACTGTGAAATATAATAATAACTTTGATAACAAGAGATGATTGTGTCAAGTTATGGGAATCGAAAATATGATGTGAGTAGAGTAATCCGTACTTAATGTTTCTAGACTAAAACTCGTTAATTGGTGACAGTGGAGAGAAGCTCCAAGTATTGGTGAAAGTCTTAAGACTCTTAAAAAGGAGAAAGTTTGGATTAAATGGCATCATAGGTAAACTTTTGACAGCAAATAAACACCAAAATAAAGAACTGAATGTAAGTAGTGATGGAAGGATAGATATGGCTGATGCATATGCTGTATTTGGAGGTAAACGTGATTGCTCATTTAAGGTTTAAAGGCCGCTTATGAATGACGGAGGACAAGGGACAATGACATTGCCCTATCAAGCAGGAAAATGCCCTAGAGACTGACCATACATATGATTAGCGCCAAAGCCCCCTCTCCACTATAGCTAGAACCAAGGAGGGCAGGCAATGGCTGCTGATAACTCAGCAGATAGACCTAGAAGCTCCCCTAAACCTCACATCCTTAGCTCACAAGGATGGTGAGGTTGCAACGACCAAAGGAACCAACCACTGGCGTTCACCAGTCAGGGACGTTACCACATCGGCCACCACAACAATAACAGGAATGAGTAAAGGCAATTATAAAATAAAAGGAGTATGAAGCAATATATTTGAACGAGGCCTCTGGTGGCCGATGTGGTAACGCCCTGGACTAGTGATCGGCAGACTGGAGTTCGAGTCCCGCTCAGACTCATTTGTTCCTTTGGTCGCTGGAACCTCACCATCCTTGTGAGCTAAGGATGTGGGTTTTGGGGGAGCCTCTAGATCTATCTGCTGAGTCATCAGCAGCCTTTGCTTGGCCCTCCCTGGTCCTAGCTTGGAAGGAGAGGGGCCCTTGGGCGCTGATCACATGTATATATGGTCAGTCTCCAGGGCATTGTCCTGCTTGCTAGGGCAATGACACTGTCCCTTGCCTCTGCCATTCATGAGTGGCCTTTAAACCTTTAACAGAAGGAATGTATTGAGACTTTCCAAATTTAATTACTTCCAGCTTTTTACATAAAAGTTAATCCCTGCAAATTTCATTATTCTGCGATTAAAATTGTAGCTAGGAAGGTGTTCACTAATAATTAAACAAACACACAAACAGGGGGTAAAATATAACCACCTTCCAACTTCGTCCTCCTCATTTCTCATACACTTGACAACACTGAGATTACCAAACAATTCCTCTTCACCCGAGGGTTAACTGCTGCACTTGTAATTGTTCATTAGCTACTTTCCTCTTGGAAAGGGTAGATGAGACTCTTTAGCCATGGTAAGCAGCTCTTCTAGGAGAAGGTCACTCCAATATCAAACCATTGTTCTCTAGTCTTTGGTAGTGCCATAGCCTCTGTACCATGGTCTTCCACTGTCTTGGGCTAGAGATCTCTTGCTTAAGGGTACACTCGGGCACACTATTCTATCTTATTTCTCTTCCACTCGTTTTGTTAAAGTTTTTATAGTTTATATAGAAATATTTATTTTAATGTTACTATTCCTAGAATATTTTATTTTTCCTTGTTTCCTTTCCTTACTGGGCTATTTTTCCAGCTGGAGCCACTGAACTTATAGCATTTGGATGGGGAGGGAGGCCTTGGGTGCTGATCACATGTATATATGGTCAGTCTCTATTGCATTGTCCTGCTTGCTAGGGCAATGTCACTGCCCCTTGCCTCTGCCATTCATGAGTGGCTTTTAATGTGTTGTAGCTTAGCCATTAATAATAATAATAATAATAATAATAATAATAATAATAATAATAATAATAATAATAATAATAAAATCTACTGATTACTGATGGAGAGGAACTGTGTCTTCGTGTTCACATCGACTATAACAGACGTTTTAATTGTGACAGACTGATTGAAGGCATGTCAGACAAGCCATAAAAAAACTTTCTCAGCTCAATTTACGTGTTTTAGTTCCTGGCCTGGTCCAATTTGGCAAACGGTTCATTTCAAACTTTACCTTAGGGGTAGTTTTTTTTTTTTTTTTTTTTTTTTTTTTTTTTTTTTTTTTTTTTTTTTTTTTTTTTTTTTTTTTTTTATAGGGTTTTTATATGTAATGCCAAGTAACATATTGATGGCTTTCATTTCTTCAATTACTGTGTTTTCCACCCATGCGAGGCTACAATGAGACTTTTTGGAATTATTATTATTGTTACCTCCGCCAAAGAAGTTGGAAGGAGGATGTGTTTAACCACAAGATTTAAAGGCCTTTAAACTGTTCTCTTAAACTTCTCTTGTAGTTTATTTCTTTATTTCCTTTCTTCACTGGGCTCTTTTCCCTGTTGGGGCTCTTGGGCTTATAGCATCCTGGTTTTCCAATAAGGGTTATAGCTTAGCAATTAATAATAAAAATAATAATTCCTTAGAGACTGGCCATATATACATATGACCAGCACCCAAACCCCTTCTCCACCCAAGCTAGACCAAGGAGGGCCAGGCAATGGCTGCTGATGATTCAACACACAGACCTAAAGGTTCCCCCAAACCCCCATCCTTAGCTCACAAGGATGGTGAGGCTGCAGCGTCCAAAGGAACTAGCGAGTCTGGCGATCACCAATCAGGGAAACTTTTACATACGCCAAAACATCACAAAACAATTAAAGAAATTCTATTTACGGAATAATAATTATAAAAATCAACAATCTTAAAACCGTAACCAGTAATCAATGGTAGCATAAACATTTACTTGAATGATTCGTTAGAGAAATATCTTTTTCTTTTTAGATTGATAGATATCTAACAATGAAGTTTCATTAAATCTATACAACCAGTTAGGTAGGTGATACCGTTATCATAAATCATATTCCAAAAGCAATCTCATAGCGATTCAATCCTATCATCTCTCTCTCTCTCTCTCTCTCTCTCTCTCTCTCTCCCTCATATATATATATATATATATATATATATATATATATATATATATATTATTATTATTATCATTACTAGCTAAGCTACAACCCTAGTTGGAAAAGCAGGATGCTATAAGCCCAAGGGCTCCAACAGGGAAATATAGCCCAGTGAGGAGAGAAAATAAGGATATAAACAAACTATATGAAAAAAAAAAATTAAAACAATATTTCAAGAACAGTAACAGCATTAAAACATCTTTTATACATAAACTACAATAATACTTATGTCAACCTGTTCAAAATGAAAACATTTGCTGCAAATTTGAACTTTTAAAGTTCCACAGAATCAACTACTTGATTAAGATCATTCCACAACTTGGTCATAGCTGGAATATAACTTCTAGAATACTGTGTAGTATTGAATCTCATGATGGAGAAGGCCTGAGTATTAGAATTAACTGCATGTCTAATATAACGAATAGGATTGTACTGTCCGGGAAGATCTGAATGTAATGATAACCACTCCCTTTGGTGAGCATTGAAATCACCAAGACAAACAAAAGAGGCCTTTCTATCGTCTTTTTGTATCTTAACCACGAATGGTAAGAAGACAGACGAAGGTAGAATGATCCATATCTGGATTCCAGTAGATCGAACACAAATATAAATTGTTGTGCCTGCCACAAACTTTTATTACCTGAACCTCATGACATCCACACTCGTAGCAGGACTTGTGAGAAGCAGGGTACTCAGTCCTAATATACACCGCCATTCCCCTGGCCCTAGGAATGGCATCCCGTTTCAAAATTATTGGCTTCTTAAAACCAGTTATAAGGAGCTCAGATGAGTGCCTCATATTAGAAACCAAAGTTTCTGAGCACAAAGTAATATCATACTATCCGGACACAACTGTAAGGTCTTGGAGATTTCCATGCAGACCTCGAATTTTGCAATACAGTAGACGACACTGACGAAGTCTAGGACGTGCTGGTCCAGGATTCCGCTCAATGTCTCCAAACAGGATAAGAATTAATGGCAATATTAAAGATGCACCATACTTAAATACCAAATTAACAATAATGATAAAAAAATAAGCACAGATAGACAAATAAAGTGACTGATAAAACCCATACAAAATAGATGAAAAAAGTCAGAAAAACTGTTCAACATGGCCGCTGAGCGGCGGCAACCACTCGGAAACGACAATCTAACCCAATTGCCTATACACTCGAGTAGTAGTTATTATTATTATTACTATCCAAGCTACAACCCTAGTTGGAAAAGCAAGATTCTATAAGCCCAGGGGCTCCAACAGGGAAAAATAGCCCAGTGAGGAAAGGAAATAAGGAAATAAATAAATGAAGAGAACAAATTAACAATAAATCATTCTAAAATAAGAAACAACGTCAAAACAGACATGTCATATAATAAACTATCAACAACATCAAAAACAAATATGTCATAAATAAATGATGACGGATTAGGAGGGGTTGAATCTGTGTGTGCGTGTGTGTGTGTGTGTGTGTGTGTGAACGAGTTTGTATGCCTGTGTGTGTGTATATCTTGTTGTTGTTGGGGTATTAAAGCCAACACTTGTTGTTGGCACGGGCCTTTCCCTTGGTTGGCCCGTAGTGTGTATATCTACCTAAACATTTAGCAGTCATTATTGACGGGTCGCGTACTAGTACCCAAATATTAATACAAAAAAAAAAAAAAAAAAAAAAGGGAAAAAAAAAAAACGCGAGGTAATCTTTTCAATAATAATCACTTGGTCTGAGTCACTAGGATAGGTTTGTGTGTATATCTATCTAAACCTTTAGCAGTCATTTTTGACGGGCTGCGTACACTACTACCCAAATATAATACAGTAAAAAAACCTCGAGGTATTTTCTCCAATAATAACCACTTGGTCTGAGTCACTAGGAGCGCGTTTGAGTGTATATCTATCTAGACCTTTAGCAGTCACTTTTGACGGGCTGCGTACACTAAAACCCAAATATAATACAGTAAAAAACCTCGAGGTATTTTCTTCAATAATAAGCACTTGGTCTGAGTCACTAGGAGTGCATTTGTGTGTATATCTATCTAAACATTTAGCAGTCATTTTTGACGGGCTGCGTACACTACTACCCAAATATAATACAGTAAAAAACCTCGAGGTATTTTCTTCAATAATAATCACTTGGTCTGAGTTGCTAGGATAGGTTTGTGTGTATATCTATCTAAACATTTAGCAATCATTTTTGACTGGTCGCGTATACTAAAACCCAAATACTACACAGTAATTTCCCTTCCTGTGAAATCCCCTTATGAAAATGACAGAAATAAAGCTCTTTAATGGCTTCTAATGGCGGTAGATAAATATTTCACCCGTAAGGGACATTAGTCCACCGGAACGAAAATCGAACAACGAAGGTAATATAAAGAAAAAAATATATTGTTTTTTCACCGCTGAGACAAAAGGGAATTGGAGAAACGTCGTGGATGATGGATGGGAGGCTTTGTAAAGGGTCGTGGAGGATGAAGAAGGAAAAGAAGAAGAAAAAGATACTCCGGACATGTAAAAAAAAAAAAAAAAAAAAAAAAAAAAAAAAAAAAAAAAAAAAGTTTTGAAAATTTAGTAACGTATGAAAAGAATCAGAGAAGTGACTTCGATCGAATGTGGCGAGCAAAAAAAAAAAAAAAAAAAAAAAAAAAAAAAAAAAAAAAAAAAAAAAAAAAAAAAAACCTGCAGATGAAACGAAATAAGTTGTTTAAGTTGTTTCTTGAAGATTTAAAAAAAAATTAAACAAATAAATAAATAAAAAAACAATTTTAAAATTTAGTGACGTGTGAAGAAAATCAATGAAGAATATTGGGAGTTAAATGGCAGGACAGGATTAGAAATGAAACTATAAGAGAGATTA
>NC_090753.1:70025035-70035035 GCF_036898095.1 Palaemon carinicauda
AACTAAAAAATTAATAAGACGAATCTTACGTCACAACGATTCCCAGATCCAGAAGCTATTATAAGACACGGTGGCCTGAAGCCTTTTCAAACATTTCATAAACATTTTTCGTTTTTCTTTATAGTGAATGAATTGTTTCATCTCTCTCTCTCTTTCTCTCTCTCTCTCTCTCTCTCTCTCTCTCTCTCTCTCTCTCTCTCTCTCTCTCTCTCTCTAGAACTGTACTTCTCCAGGTCTTCCAGAAAAGTAAATTAACAGGATCTCTATCTTTTTTTCTTTTCATATCTTTGAAAACATTCAAGTAGAGGTCTAATGCTGTAATAGCTCTCTCTCTCTCTCTCTCTCTCTCTCTCTCTCTCTCTCTCTCTCTCTTCTCTCTCTCTCTCTCTCTCTCTCTCTTAGACAAGATCATAAAACCTCTATACGTTTAAACTAATTCACTCAACCCAAGAGCAAAATGGAGCCTCCGCGGATATACGAAAATGTCTGCGAGTGATCCAAAATCCTTGTAACACGCACACTAACTCTCTCTCTCTCTCTCTCTCTCTCTCTCTCTCTCTCTCTCTCTCTCTCTCTCTCTCTCTCTCTCTCTCTCTCTCTCTCTCTCTCGTTAATGGATGAAAAGCATTGCATGACAACAGATCTATTTTCTCGGTAATATATCTTATATTCCAAGGGCATTATATCTTGTATCACCAAGACATTATATAATATATCAACGGTAATATGTCCCGTACCTCAACAGACAGAAATTGTATCAATATCGCCGCAGATGTTGTATTCTCACGGCAATAGATCTATTTTCACGTCAATGGATCTCATATTTCCACGTACACATAGTTTCTATCTTTACTGTTATTATCCTTACTTGCTAAGCTACAACCCTAGCTGGAAAAGCCGGATGCTATAAGGCCTGTGGCTCCAACAGGGAAAACAGCCCAGCAAGGGAAGGCAGCAAGGAAAAATATTTTAAGAAGAACAACAGCATTATAATTCAGCACCGATGTGCAAATGAAGAAAAAAACCCACAGTTTCACCCTGTAACAAAAGCTAGGAGGTTGGACATGACAAAAGAAATGAGGTGGGAATGCACGTAAAGTAAAGGACTATAAAGTAGGGGTAACTATGGCCGGGAGCACACTAGCGACTCTGTGGTGCCACAAAGCCACAGCATCGTGTGGCGGGGATGTGGTCTCCCATAGGTTTCCATTGTTTTCAAGTTCTGCCGTGCTAACTAGCGACTGTGGCAAGCGACTGTGGCTCTCTGTCGCTCATCCCCGTCACAGGCGTGGCGTGGCTTTGAAAACAATGAAAACCTATGGGAGACCACATCCCCGCCACACGATGCTGTGGCTTTGTGGCGCCACAGAGTCGCTAGTGTGCTCCCGGCCTATAGGCCGTGGGACAATTCAAAGACACTTAAATGTAGGGGTAACTATGGCCGGGAGCACACTAGCGACTCTGTGGCGCCACAAAGCCACAGCATCGTGTGGCAGGGATGTGGTCTCCCATAGGTTTCCATTGTTTTCAAGTTCTGCCGCGCTAACTAGCGACTGCGGCAAGGGACTGCGGCTCTCTGTCGCTCATCCCCGCCACAGGCGTGGCGTGGCTTTGAAAACAATGAAAACCTATGGGAGACCACATCCCCGCCACACGATGCTGTGGCTTTGTGGCGCCACAGAGTCGCTAGTGTGCTCCCGGCCTATAGGCCGAGGGACAATTCAAAGACACTTAAATGTAGGGGTAACTATGGCCGGGAGCACACTAGCGACTCTGTGGCGCCACAAAGCCACAGCATCGTGTGGCGGGGATGTGGTCTCTAATAGGTTTCCATTGTTTTCAAGTTCTGCCGCACAAACTAGCGACTGTGGCTCTCTGTCGCTCATCCCCGCCATAGGCGTGGCATGGCTTTGAAAACAATGAAAACCTATGGGAGACCACATCCCTGCCACACGATACTGTGGCTTTGTGGCGCCACAGAGTAGCTAGTGTGCTCCCGGCCTATAGGCCGAGGGACAATTCAAAGACACTTAAATGTAGGGGTAACTATGGGCGGGAGCACACTAGCGACTCTGTGGCGCCACAAAGCCACAGCATCGTGTGGCGGGGATGTGGTCTCCCATAGGTTTCCATTGTTTTCAAGTTCTGCCGCGCAAACTGGCGACTGTGGCTCTCTGTCCCTCATCCCCGCCACAGGCGTGGCGTGGCTTTGAAAACAATGAAAACCTATGGGAGACCACATCCCCACCACACAATGCTGTGGCTTTGTGGCGCCACAGAGTCGCTAGTGTGCTCCCGACCTATATAGGCCGAGGGACAATTCAAAGACACTTAAATGATGTCCACAGTGTACATAAATGCCCTCACAATTACAGGATTCTATTCTATTGAGGACAACTGTCATCTTCTTGGACAATAATTCATCAATCATATCTTAATAAAACCAAAGGTAGAACACTTCTATGGAGGAGGATATGTACATTATCCCGAAAACACTAACAATTCTGGTAGTAACTAGAGGGGCACTCAGTAGAACGCAGACCTTCACCGCGACAGCTTATTTCTCAACTTTTTGCTTGACCCTGACCTTTGACCTTAGCATTTATTAATTGGCGTGGATTTTCATACACTCAAATATAAACAAAGTTTGAAGTCTCTGTGACAACGATGTCCAAACTTATGGCTGCTTACGTGATGTGGACATTTTACTTGAACTTTGACCTTGGCTTTCCAAAATTTAATCATTTCCAGCATTTTACATAAGAGTTAATCCCTGCAAGTTTCATTGATCTACCATTAAAATGGTAGTCAGGAAGCTGTTCACACACACACACACACGTACAAAAATGTGGTAAAACATAGCCTCCTTCCAATTTCGTTGGCGGAGGTAATAAACCCGGCCCCCTTGAACAAGACCTGAAAATTACCTTAAAAATGACCATAACCAAAATAGGAAAAACATAAACCTAAAACAATCATTCACCTAATGGTTTTATAATCACAAATACTTTAGTGCTCAACCTTGCTGATGATTCAACAGGCTCTCGAGCAGGGAAAAAATATATGAATTTATGATAATAATGATTCTCTGGGGGTTTCCAGTTGATTGGCTTCTGTTGACTGGAACAGCATTTTATTCATATACTATTGGAATGCATAGGTGGAAAATATTTGATTTGAATTTTTTTTTTTTTTTTTTTTCCTATTGCTTCGTAACTGGTAGGTCAGTTATTTGGTTCATATAACTTACTTTGTAATTGTTTATTTTCCTTTTACAATGTAGATCAGGTAGTTGGTCCATATAACTTTTTTTTGTATGTGTTTATCTTAACTTCGCAATAATTCAAACTAAATAAAATGATAGAGTTTAGGGGGGTTTTTTTCGCAACTGGTAGGCCAGTTATTTGGTTCATATAAGTTATTTTGTATTTGTGTTTATTTTTATTTTAATACGTAAGTCACTTACTTGGTCCATATAATTTATTTTGTATTTGAGTTTATTTTGACTTTAAAATTATCAATTTATTTTGTATTTGAGTTTATTTTGACTTTAAAATTATCAATTTATTTTGTATTTGAGTTTATTTTGACTTTAAAATTATCAATTTATTTTGTATTTGAGTTTATTTTGACTTAAAATTATCCAAATTAATAAATTGATAGGAAAGACAACCTTCGGCCCATAACTAGGTCAGGTTATTATTATTATTATTATTATTATTATTATTATTATTATTAGCTAAGCTACAACCCTAGTTGGAAAAGCAAGATGCTATAAGCCTAAGGGCTCCAACAAGGAAAAATAGCTCAGTGTGGAAAGGAAATAAGGGTATAAATAAACGATATAAGTAATGAAAATTAAAATAGAATACTCTAAAAACATTAACAACATTAAAACAGAGAACTAAAGAAGAAAGAGAAGGAGGCTGGGAAGTGGAGAAACAAAAAAAATGATTCTCTTATAGAATGAAAAATAAGATTTGATTTATGAATTTGGGCCCTGATTCCTGGAGCTGGGACCGGGAAGGCAATTCATCAACGAAGTAGTTGGACAGCAACAAAAAATACATCTTAAAAATCCCCAAAAATCTTATACTTATCAATAGAATTGGGTGTCTAGTATGCCTTAAAGATTACAGGGGATAATTTTTTGTTTAGGAAATGCTATTGGTAACGACCCTGTATCCCAATCACTTGGATAGGAGTTCGAGACCCGATAAAAATCGGTAGATTCTAGTAGTGTCTACAACCTCATTATCCCTGTGAGCTAGAAATATGGGTTTAGGAGAGACTATATGTCTATGTGCCAAGTCATCAACAGCCATTATCTGGCCCTCCCTGGCCTTTACTTGGTGGAAAGGGTTGCTGTGGCCTTATTGGTAACGTCTCTGCCTGGTGTTTGCAAGTCGGGGGTTCGACTCCCGCTCAGACTCGTTAGTGACATTAGTGTCTGCAACCTTACCATCCTTGTGAGCTAAGGTTAGGGGGAGCCTATAGGTCTATCTGATGAGTCATCAGCAGCCACTGCCTGGCCCTCCTTCGTCCTAGCTTGGGTGGAGAGGAGGCTTGTGCGCTGATCATATAATATATGGTCAGTCTCTAAGACATTGTCCCGATTGCTAAGGCAATGTCATTGTCCCTTGCCTCTGCCATTCATGAACGACCTTTAAACCTAAACCTAAAGGGGGCCCTCCCTTGATGGAGAGGGGGCTTGGACGCTGATCATATGTATATAAGGTCAGTGTCCAGGGCACTGTCCGGTCCTTTGCCTCTGCTATTCATGATTGACCTTTAAAACAGGACTAGGACAACTATCAGACCATCGACATAACAGGGCACTTCTAAGCAAAGAAAGGACATGTCTTTACACAAACGTCTAGAGAACATTCACAAGCTCGCATCCGACCTGTTCAAAAGATGCCTTGACACAGCAGAAACAAAACTGAGATCATATATTGAAGTAACTTATGAATAGAGAACTGAGATAGCAGGAAGAGATTCAGGTAGGAAGTAATTGATATGATACTGGTAGGTCATTCAAAATAAATATTACTCCACGTACGTATACAAAATATGGCATACTGGTCCCTCTTTAAATTAAAACTAATAATACGATGATAACTTTAGAAAAAAAGAAATAAATGAAAACCAATCATATGATCGTCTCCAAGGCAAAAAAAAAAAAAAAATAACACTAATCAAAATAAAAAACACTCATATGATCATCTCCAAGGCAAAAAAAAAAAAATAACACTAATCAATTTAAAAATAAAATAAAATAAAAAACCCTCATATGATCATCTCCAAGGCAAAAAAAAATAACACTAATCAATTTAAAAATAAAATAAAATAAAAAACACTCATATGATCATCTCCAAGGCAAAAAAAAAAAAAAAAAACTAATCAATTTTAAAAAACAAAATAAAAAACACTCATATGATCATCTCCAAGGCAAAAAAAAAAATAAAAATAAAACTAATTAATTAAAAAGAATAAAAAAAACACTCATATGATCGTCTCCAAGGCAAAAAAAAAAAAACACTATCAATTTAAAAAAAAAAATAAAATAAAAAACACTCATATGATCATCTCCAAGGCAAAAAAAAAAATAACACTAATCAATTTAAAAATAAAATGAAATAAAAAACACTCATATGATCGTCTCCAAGGCAAAAAAAAAATAACACTAATCAATTTAAAAAAAAATAAAAAACACTCATATGATCATCTCCAAGGCAAAAAAAAATAACACTAATTAATTTAAAAAAGAAAATAAAAAAACACTCATATGATCATCTCCAAGGCAAAAAAAAATAACACTAATTAATTTAAAAAAGAAAATAAAAAAACACTCATATGATCGTCTCCAAGGCAAAAAAAAAATAACACTAATCAATTGAAAAAAAAAAATAAAAAACCCTCATATGATCATCTCCAAGGCAAAAAAAAATAACACTAATTAATTTAAAAAAGAAAATAAAAAAACATTCATATGATCATCTCCAAGGCAAAAAAAAAATAACACTAATCAATTGAAAAAAAAAACAATAAAAAACCCTCATATGATCATCTCCAAGGCAAAAAAAAAATAACATTAATCAATTTAAAAAAAAAATAAAATAAAAAACACTCATATGATCATCTCCAAAGCAAAAAAAAAAAATAACACTAATCAATTAAAAAATAAAATAAAAAACACTCATATGATCATCTCCAAAGCAAAAAAAAAAAATAACACTAATCAATTAAAAAATAAAATAAAAAACACTCATATGATCATCTCCAAAGCAAAAAAAAAAAAATAACACTAATCAATTAAAAAATAAAATAAAAAACACTCATATGATCATCTCCAAAGCAAAAAAAAAAAATAACACTAATCAATTAAAAAATAAAATAAAAAACACTCATATGATCATCTCCAAAGCAAAAAAAAAAAAAATAACACTAATCAATTAAAAAATAAAATAAAAAACACTCATATGATCATCTCCAAAGCAAAAAAAAAAAAATAACACTAATCAATTAAAAAATAAAATAAAAAACACTCATATGATCATCTCCAAAGCAAAAAAAAAAAATAACACTAATCAATTAAAAAATAAAATAAAAAACACTCATATGATCATCTCCAAAGCAAAAAAAAAAAATAACACTAATCAATTAAAAAATAAAATAAAAAACACTCATATGATCATCTCCAAAGCAAAAAAAAAAAATAACACTAATCAATTAAAAAATAAAATAAAAAACACTCATATGATCATCTCCAAAGCAAAAAAAAAAAAAATAACACTAATCAATTAAAAAATAAAATAAAAAACACTCATATGATCATCTCCAAAGCAAAAAAAAAAAAATAACACTAATCAATTAAAAAATAAAATAAAAAACACTCATATGATCATCTCCAAAGCAAAAAAAAAAAATAACACTAATCAATTAAAAAATAAAATAAAAAACACTCATATGATCATCTCCAAAGCAAAAAAAAAAAATAACACTAATCAATTAAAAAATAAAATAAAAAACACTCATATGATCATCTCCAAAGCAAAAAAAAAAAATAACACTAATCAATTAAAAAATAAAATAAAAAACACTCATATGATCATCTCCAAAGCAAAAAAAAAAAATAACACTAATCAATTAAAAAATAAAATAAAAAACACTCATATGATCATCTCCAAGGCAAAAAAAAAATAACACTAATCAAATTAAAAAAAAATAATAAAATAAAAAACACTCATATGATCATCTCCAAGGCAAAAAAAAAAAATAACACTAATCAATTAAAAAAAATGAAATAAAAAACACTCATATGATCATCTCCAAGGCAAAAAAAAAAACATCAATTTAAAAAAAAAATAAAAAAAACACTCATATGATCATCTCCAAGGCCAAAAAAAAATAACACTAATCAATTAAAAAAAAAAAATAAAAAACACTCATATGATCATCTCCAAGGCAAAAGAAAAAAAATAACATTAATCAATTTAAAAAAAAAATAAAATAAAAAAACACTCATATGATCATCTCCAAGGCAAAAAAAAAACATCAATTTAAAAAAAAATAAAAAAAACACTCATATGATCATCTCCAAGGCAAAAAGAAAATAAAAAAAAATCTCCAGGGACAGAGAAATTAAATAAAAAAAAAAATAAATAAAAAGCGCTCAAGCGATTCTCATAATTCAACACACTCACTTGGAAAAAAAAAATATACGATTTTATGAAAATGACGATTCGTTAAGGTTTCCAGCTAGCTGGCTTCTGTTGACCCAAACACGAGTTTTTATTTCAATACTGTCAGGTGGAAAATACTTAAAATCTAGTTTTTTCAGGTCGTTTTTATATCGCTGATTACTCAGACATTGTAAACTTATTAAATGAAGGAAACACAATAGATCTTTACAATTGTGTATATGAAATCCAGGATTGCTATAAGAACTAATTATAATAGAATTATAGTTCCGTTATAGTTATTAATCTGGAATTTGTTTTCTTGTTTATATATATTTTGCTGGAGGAACGTAGAGAGTAGAGGTCCCCTTTTTTGTTTTGTTTCTTGTTGATGTCGGCTACCCCCCAAAATTGGGGGAAGTGCCTTTGGTATATATAATGATGTATGTATATTTTTTGCTAAAGCAAATCTGTCTTTTGCAAAATTATTGTAAACAATTTATACATCAAATGATGTTTCTATACCTTTGTGAGTTTTGTAATATTAAGTCAATAAAGTAGTAGTAGTAGTAGTAGTAGTAGTAGTAGTAGTAATTATAATAATAATAATAATAATAATAATAATAGGAACTGTAAGTCCATTACTTATATTGTATTTATGTTTATTTTGACATTATTGTCATTTAGACTAGAGATTATTTATGTTTATTTTGACATTATTGTCATTTAGACTAGAGATTATTTATGTTTATTTTGACATTATTGTCATTTAGACTAGAGATTATTTATCTTTATTTTGACATTATTGTCATTTAGACTAGAGATTTATGTTTATTTTGACATTATTGTCATTTAGACTAGAGATTATGTTTATTTTGACATTATTGTCATTTAGACTAGAGATTATTTATGTTTATTTTGACATTATTGTCATTTAGACTAGAGATTATTTATCTTTATTTTGACATTATTGTCATTTAGACTAGAGATTATTTGTTTATTCTGACATTATTGTCATTTAGACTAGAGATTATTTATGTTTATTTTGACATTATTGTCATTTAGACTAGAGATTATTTATGTTTATTTTGACATTATTGTCATTTAGACTAGAGATTATTCATGTTTATTTTGACATTATTGTCATTTAGACTAAAGATTATTTATGTTTATTTTGACATTATTGTCATTTAGACTAGAGATTATTCATGTTTATTTTGACATTATTGTCATTTAGACTAGAGATTATTAATGTTTATTTTGACATTATTGTCATTTAGACTAGAGATTATTTATGTTTATTTTGACATTATTATCATTTAGACTAGAGATTATTTATGTTTATTTTGACATTATTGTCATTTAGACTAGAGATTATTCATGTTTATTTTGACATTATTGTCATTTAGACTAAAGATTAACACCATGAGCAATTAATACCCATTATTATGCCACACTAATGATAATTATGTGAAGAAAGGGTCGAAATAATATTGGATTGGATTTAAGAATTCGGGCTTTCCGTTCCAGAGCTGTGGCTGGGGAGATCATTCAACTGGAGCTTGGACAGCAGGACGGTAGAGAGGAAACACGAACTGATGTAAAATAGAAGGGTAAAAAGTGGCTGCAGCCAGTGACAACGAGGATGATGCAAGGACCCTCAAGTAATGTCGAAATTGCATCACTGATGGTAAAACTCACCATATCAATATCATTATTATTATTATTATTATTATTATTATTATTATTATTATTATTATTATTATTATTATTATTATTATTAATAGCTAAGCTGCAACCCTAGTTGGAAAAGCAAGAAGCTATAAGCCCAACGGCTCCAACAAGGAAAATTACCCCAGTGAAGAAAATAAATAAGGAAATAAATAAAATACAAGAAAAGTAATGAACTATTAACACAAAATATTTTAAGAACATTAACAACATTCAATAGATCTTTTACATATAAACTACAAAAACATAAAAACAAGAGCAAGAAAAATAAGATAGCATAATGTGCCCGAGTGTAACAAAGGATGAAAGCTTGGAAAAGCCTGAGTACACAGAAGCAGAAAGAGATTTCTGAATCAGTATTTTCCCAGTAAACGAGATATGACATTGATGTGTTTTCTTTATATTTTCGCTCTTAAATAGCTATCTTAGACAGGCAATTTCTAGTATTTTCGTAATTTTAACATGGTGAGCTTATACTTTATCAATAAATTGTTATCTACATATCGTCTGGCCTATTCTTCCCAGGTTCTTTTCTGTCCTCATACACCTGACAACACTGAGATTACAAAACGATTCTCCTTCACCCA
>NC_090753.1:70041642-70054142 GCF_036898095.1 Palaemon carinicauda
TTAAATGGAAATTCTTACCTTAGCGGTATCCGTTTGACACCATTGCACCCACTTGTTAGCCTTTTAAATAGAAATTCTTACCTTAGTGGTATCCGTTTGACACCATGGCACCCACTTGTTAGCCTTTTGAATAGAAATTCTTACCTTAGCGGTATCCGTTTGACACCATGGCACCCACCTGTTAGCCTTTTAAATAGAAATTCTGACCTTACTTGTATCCGTTTGACACCATTGCACCCACTTGTTAGCCTTTTAAATAGAAATTCTTACCTTAGCGGTATCCGTTTGACACCATGGCACCCACCTGTTAGCCTTTTAAATAGAAATTCTGACCTTAGCGGTATCCGTTTGACACCATGGCACCCACCTGTTAGCCTTTTAAATAGAAATTCTTACCTTAGCGGTATCCGTTTGACACCATTGCACCCACTTGTTAGCCTTTTAAATAGAAATTCTGACCTTACTTGTATCCGTTTGACACCATTGCACCCACTTGTTAGCCTTTTAAATAGAAATTCTTACCTTAGCGGTATCCGTTTGACACCATTGCACCCACTTGTTAGCCTTTTAAATAGAAATTCTGACCTTACTTGTATCCGTTTGACACCATGGCACCCACCTGTTAGCCTTTTAAATAGAAATTCTTACCTTAGTGGTATCCGTTTGGCACCATTGTACCCACCTGTTAGCCTCTTAAATAGAAATTCGTACCTTAGCGGTATCCGTTTGGCACCATGGCACCCACCTGTTAGCCTTTTAAATAGAAATTCTTACCTTAGTGGTATCCGTTTGACACCATGGCACCCACTTGTTAGCCTTTTGAATAGAAATTCTTACCTTAGCGGTATCCGTTTGACACCATGGCACCCACCTTTTAGCCTTTTAAATAGAAATTCTGACCTTACTTGTATCCGTTTGACACCATTGCACCCACTTGTTAGCCTTTTAAATAGAAATTCTTACCTTAGCGGTATCCGTTTGACACCATGGCACCCACCTGTTAGCCTTTTAAATAGAAATTCTGACCTTAGCGGTATCCGTTTGACACCATGGCACCCACCTGTTAGCCTTTTAAATAGAAATTCTGACCTTAGCGGTATCCGTTTGACACCATGGCACCCACCTGTTAGCCTTTTAAATAGAAATTCTTACCTTAGCGGTATCCGTTTGACACCATTGCACCCACTTGTTAGCCTTTTAAATAGAAATTCTGACCTTACTTGTATCCGTTTGACACCATTGCACCCACTTGTTAGCCTTTTAAATAGAAATTCTTACCTTAGCGGTATCCGTTTGACACCATTGCACCCACTTGTTAGCCTTTTAAATAGAAATTCTGACCTTACTTGTATCCGTTTGACACCATGGCACCCACCTGTTAGCCTTTTAAATAGAAATTCTTACCTTAGTGGTATCCGTTTGGCACCATTGTACCCACCTGTTAGCCTCTTAAATAGAAATTCGTACCTTAGCGGTATCCGTTTGGCACCATGGCACCCACCTGTTAGCCTTTTAAATAGAAATTCTTACCTTAGTGGTATCCGTTTGACACCATGGCACCCACTTGTTAGCCTTTTGAATAGAAATTCTTACCTTAGCGGTATCCGTTTGACACCATTGCACCCACTTGTTAGCCTTTTAAATAGAAATTCTGACCTTACTTGTATCCGTTTGACACCATGGCACCCACCTGTTAGCCTTTTAAATAGAAATTCTTACCTTAGTGGTATCCGTTTGGCACCATTGTACCCACCTGTTAGCCTCTTAAATAGAAATTCGTACCTTAGCGGTATCCGTTTGGCACCATGGCACCCACCTGTTAGCCTTTTAAATAGAAATTCTTACCTTAGTGGTATCTGTTTGACACCATTGCATCCACTTGTTAGTCTTTTAAATAGAAATTCACTTGTTAGTCTTTTAAATAGAAATTCTTACATTAGTGGTATCTGTTTGACACCATTGCACCTACTTGAAAGCTTTTTCCCATATTAGCCCATAATGGCCCACTAGTTATATTTTTCAAATTCCATGACCAGGTCAATTTCTGGAAATTCCTGGAATCATGTGTGCAGTCTGTTCTTTCACTATTATAGTACCCTTTCAAAAACTTTCAGACTATTATTATTATTATTATTATTATTATTATTATTATTATTATTATTATTATTACTTGCTAAGATATAACCCTAATTGGAAAAACAGAATGTTATAAGCCTAGGGGCTCCAACAGGAAAATAGCCCAGCGAGAAAAGGAAATATGGAAGCTACAAGAAAAATAATTAACAATGAAAATATGTTAACAACAGTAACATCATTAGAATAAATATTTAATATATAAATTATAAAAAAACCTAAAAAAGCAACAGGAAGAGAAATAAGATAGAATAGTGTGCCTGAGTGTATCCTCAAGCAAGAAAACTCTACCCCAAGACAGTGGAAGGCGATGGTACAGAGGTTATGGCACTACCCAAGACTAGAGAACAATGGTTTGATTTTGGAGTGTCCTTCTCCTAGAAGAGCTGCTCTGTTAGTTTAATTTTCCTGTAGTAACCACATTCCATGATATCAAACTTCAGCTTAAATATACTGTAGATGCTATTAGACTATCCTCCCAGTCTTTAGGCATTATTTCCTCTTCCCATATTGCTCTTAACAAATCCAGCTTAATTTTTTATTTTATCATATTCCTTTCGTTTGGTTATGGCTATATTAGGATTTTATTATATTGATTCCATGAGGAAAGAAATTTAGGCGTTGTTGGCCGTAATTATCATTAGTTATATTAAACATATTTATATGATTATCAGAATGAGCAATATAGATTTATTAACAGAGCGTGTAAATGAATATACAAATAATAATAATTATAAAATAGATTTTTTCCCGTAATTGTGGCGGTAGTTTTAACAGTAGTCTTACTGTTAAAATACCATTATACGATAGATACGATATAGATAGTAAGCATGATGGTATTTTGCGTCTCTCTCTCTCTCTCTCTCTCTCTCTCTCTCTCTCTCTCTCTCTCTCTCTCTCTCTCTCTCTCTCATATACTTGCAATAACGCGCATATTTCCTTTATCTTATGTATAAAAAGATTATAATTAAATCAGTCTTTAATTTAGATCTCTCTCTCTCTCCTCTCTCTCTCTCTCTCTCTCTCTCTCTCTCTCTCTCTCTCTCACTTGCAATAAGTGGCATACCTTCTTTATCATATATAAAAAATCTCTCTCTCTCTCTCTCTCTCTCTCTCTCTCTCTCTCTCTCTCTCTCTCTCAGCAATCCATTCCAACCACCATATCCCTTTGGACTTTCCATGTCATCTTCATGCAAAACTTGTGATCGAAGTTTTTATTCTGTCATCAATCGCTATGACAGTTCCAATTTGCAAAACCGCCTACATAGGGAGGAGCTGGATGTAGAAGGAAGAGACAAAATGATGATAGTAGTGATATAGATAATCCTGATATTTTTAAGGATACGTTTATTACCTCCGCCCATTTTATGTTTTCACCAAACTTTCAACTGGGCTCCAGAAGGCACTAGAAGAGTTGGAAGATCCAAGCCTACATGGCTGAGGACTATGGAGCACGAAGTGGGAGATGATGAGTGGAGAAATATTGAATTTGAAGCTCAAGATAGGGACGACAGGTGAAATCTAACCAAGGCCCTTTGCGTCAATAGATGTAGGAGGTGATAATGATAATGGTGATGTGTTATTTATGTGATAGGAATTATTATTTATTTAGATTTTCGGAAAAACTCAGATGTATATTTCCATATCTTTTTGAAGTAGACAGACAAAGTCGGATATAGATTGCTAATAAGAAAAATGTTTCGGAAAGAAATCACGCCTCTTGAAAAGAGGAAGGTTATATATACCATCCAGGAACCACAGACAAAGGTAGAGAGTTCCTCATTTCAGATCTGAGAGATATGAAGGGTTGATGGATGGAAGATTCAATGTGTGTTTGTGATTCTTGTTATGCATAACGAGGACCCGAGAGTTGAGAAGACCGGTTATCCAGGAGTGTTTGAGTGTAATGCTAAAAGATCCATCCATAAGAGAAGCAGGGAAAGGTGGTCTTTATCACTGTCAAGAAACATGAGGAGAAAAGTTTACTAATTTACTGGGCTAGTTTTCCCTGTAGGAGCCCTTTAACTTATACCATCCTGCTTTTCCAACTAGGGTTTTACCTTAGATAATAATAATGATAACAACAACAACAACAAAAATAATAATAATAATAATAACAAGAAGTAATGATAAGTAATATATTCATAAGAAAACTTCACCAAAAGAGATTTAAACAAAGCTGAAGAGAATAATAAACCGAAGGGATTCAATTCCTAAATTCTCAGCTAACCATTTGGAGAGAATTACGAATTAAAGATTTCAAAAGGAAATTAGTCTTAGAAGCATGAAAACAAACGAAGCTCGGTCCACCCAATTCAGAGATGGGAACCAGATCTGCTTCAAGAACATCTCACAAACTTCGAGTTGAATGAGAACGAGTTTCTCAACACGCCGAGATGGCTGAGCAGAGAGTAGCATCATCTGCATGTGAATGGGGCTGAGAGGAAGGCTCATGCAGTAGGCCTTGCTGAAAAGGAGAATTGGGAGTAGGCCTACAGAAGAACAAAATCACAACACCTTTGGAATAGGTAAAGGGTTAGGACAACCTTTATTCCTAAATCTTATAGTATTTTACGCCTTTTTAATACATTCGTTCACTTATAGGATTCAATTAAATGCCTGAAACGCTTAAATTTTCCATTTGAACTTCAAGATATCCACTTACACCTTATTCATACGCAGATATAGATGAACCAACAATTTCTAAAAAGGAGGGAGAAAACAATAAGAAGTCATGGCTTTGGGTATATCAGAGGTGTAAGAACAAGATTGTCCTGTGCTCAGTGAGTCTCTTCTTATTCTTCAAGTGAAGGACGACACATGACTAGAACAAATGATGACAAATAATACTGAGAATCAGATGAGAAATCCTTCCACACCATAGATTTCGTCAGAGAAAAGCGTTATGAAGACTGCAGTTATAACGTTCTTGGGCTTCTTACATGTGACATGCGTGGCACTTTGGAACATTAATTCCCCTTGACGGTCCTGTTGCATTTCTAAATTCTATGGTTCTAAAGTATAACGAATCTTAAATGTTCTATTATATTTCGAAAGTCTGAAAGCTGTAAGTTTAAAATCTTCGCAAACTTTCAAGGTCCCAGACAGACTTCGAAAGCAAAAGAGTTTTATGATCCAAAGTCATTTTTTACCTGTAGCAGCCGTTATAGTTACCTTTCACAACGAGTGCAAAGGCCGACATGAATACATAATTTATCACGAATATGCAATTTATGGCAAATACGCAATTTATCGCGAATCACGAATTTGCAATTTGTACGAATACGCAATTCATGTGAATACACAATTTATCGCGAATATGCATTTTATACGAATACGCAATTCATGTGAATACACAATTTATCGCGAATATGCAATTTATACGAATAGGCAATTCATGTGAATACACAATTTATCGCGAATATGCAATTTATACGAATACGCAATTCATGTGAATACACAATTTATCGCGAATATACAATTTATTGCGAATACGCAATTTATTGTGAATGTGCAATTTATGCAAATAGGAAATATATGATAATATGCAATATTTTGCGAATATGCAATTCATGCAAATACCCAATTTATGCGAATACACAATACAAGCGAATACTCAATTCATGCGAATACCCAATTTATGCGAATAAGCAATTCATGCGAATACCCAATTCATGTAAATACGCAATTCATGCGAATACTCAATTCATGCGAATACCCAATTTATGCGAATACGCAATTCATGCGAATGCCCAATTTATGCGAATACGCAATTCATGCGAATGCCCAATTTATGAGAATACGTAATTCATGCAAATACCCAATTTATGCGAATATACAATTCATGTAAATACGCAATTCATGTGAATATCCAATTTATGTGAATACACAATTCATGCGAATACCCAATTTATGCGAATAAGCAATTCATGCGAATACCCAATTCATGTAAATACGCAATTCATGTGAATACCCAATTTATGCGAATACACAATTCATGCGAATACCCAATTTATGCGAATACCCAATTTATGCGAATACGCAATTCATGCGAATGCCCAATTTATGCGAATATGCAATTCATGCGATTACCCAATTTATGCGAGTACGTAATTCATGCAAATACCCAATTTATGCGAATATCCAATTTATGTGAATACGCAATTCATGCGAATATGCAATTTATGCGAATACGCAATTCATGCGAATACCCAATTTATGCGAATACGCAATTCATGCGATTACCCAATTTATGCGAATATGCAATTCATGCGAATACCCAATTTATGCGAATATGCAATTCATGCGATTACCCAATTTATGCTAATAAGCAATTCATGCGAATATGCAATTCATGCGATTACCCAATTTATGCGAGTACGTAATTCATGCGAATACCCAATTTATGCTAATATGCAATTCATGCGATTACCCAATTTATGCGAGTACGTAATTCATGCGAATACCCAATTCATGTAAATACGCAATTCATGCGAATACCCAATTTATGCCAATAAGCAATTCATGCGAATACCCAATTCATGTAAATACGCAATTCATGCGAATATTCAATTCATGTGAATACCCAATTTATGCGAATATACAATTCATGCGATTACCCAATTTATGCGAATACGCAATTCATGCGAATGCCCAATTTATGCGAATACGTAATTCATGCAAATACCCAATTTATGCGAATATCCAATTCATGTAAATACGCAATTCATGTGAATATCCAATTTATGCGAATACACAATTCATGCGAATACCCAATTCATGTAAATACGCAATTCATGTGAATACCCAATTTATGCGAATACACAATTCATGCGAATACCCAATTTATGCGAATACGCAATTCATGCGAATACCCAATTTATGCGAATATGCAATTCATGCGATTACCCAATTTATGCGAATATGCAATTCATGCGATTACCCAATTTATGCGAGTACGTAATTCATGCGAATACCCAATTTATGCGAATACCCAATTTATGCGAATACGCAATTCATGCGATTACCCAATTTATGCGAATACACAATTCATGCGAATACCCAATTTATGCGAATATGCAATTCATGCGATTACCCAATTTATGCGAGTACGTAATTCATGCGAATACCCAATTTATGCGAGTACGTAATTCATGCGAATACCCAATTTATGCGAATATGCAATTCATGCGAATACTCAATTTATGCGAATATGCAATTCATGCGATTACCCAATTTATGCCGGTACGTAATTCATGCGAATACCCAATTTATGCAAATACCCAATTTATGCAAATACCCAATTTATGAGAATATCCAATTTATGTGAATACACAATTCATGCGAATATGCAATTCATGCGAATACCCAATTTATGCGAATACCCAATTTATGCGAATATCCAATTTATGCGAATATGCAATTCATGCGAATACCCAATTTATGCGAATATGCAATTCATGGGAATACCCAATTTATGCGAATACGCAATTCATGCGAATATGCAATTCATGCGATTACCCAATTTATGCAAATACCCAATTTATGCGAATATCCAATTTATGCGAATATGCAATTCATGCGAATACCCAATTTTTGCGAATATGCAATTCATGCGAATACCCAATTTATGCGAATACGCAATTAATGCGAATATGCATTTCATGCGAATACCCAATTTATGCGAATATGCAATTCATGCGAATATGCAATTCATGCGAATACCCAATTTATGCGAATACGCAATTCATGCGAATACCCAATTCATGCGAATATGCAATTGAGAAAGTCTTTCAAGATTTTCGGTGATCAATCTATTCTGAAAAAGTGTTTTAATTCTTTCATTCTACCTTGTTTTGAGTATTGTTCTCCTGTCTGGTCTTCAGCAGCTAATTCTCATCTTAATTTGTTGGACAGAAACTTACGGTCTATTAAATTTCTTATTCCTGATCTAGATATTAATCTCTGGCACCGTCGTTCAATTAGTCCATTATATATGTTGCATAAGATTTTTCACAACTCTGACCATCCTTTACATTCAGATATCCCTGGACATTTCTATCCTGTTCGTAATACTAGGCAGGCAGTTAATTCTAATAGCCAGGCCTTCTCCATCACGAGGCTCAATACTACGCAGTACTCTAGAAGTTTTATTCCAGCTGTGACCAAGTTGTGGAATAATCTTCCTAATCGGGTGGTTGAATCAGTAGAACTTCAAAAGTTCAAAGTTGGAGCAAATGCTTTTTTGTTGACCAGGCAGACAGTCTTTTTATAGTTTATTTATGACATATTTGTTTTTGATGTTGTTGATAGTTTATTATATGACATGTCTGTTTTGACGTTGTTTCTTATTTTAGAATGATTTATTGTTAATTTGTTCTCTTCATTTATTTATTTCCTTATTTCCTTTCCTCACTGAGCTATTTTTCCCTGTTGGAGCCCCTGGGCTTATAGCATCTTGCTTTTCCAACTAGGGTTGTAGCTTGGATAGTAATAATAATAATAATAGTAATAATCATGCGAATACCCAATTTATGCGAATATGCAATTCATGCGAATACCCAATTTATGCGAATACGCAATTCATGATAATACCCAATTTATGCGAATATGCAATTCATGCGAATACCCTATTCATGCGAATACCCAATTTATGCGAATATGCAATTAATGCGAATACCCAATTTATGCGAATACGCAATTCATGCGAATACCCAATTTATGCGAATACGCAATTCATGCGAATACCCAATTTATGCGAATACCCAATTTATGCGAATATGCAATTCATGCGAATACGCAATTTATGCGAATACCCAATTTATGCGAATACGCAATTAATGCGAATACCCAATTTTTGCGAATACGCAATTCATGCGAATACCCAATTTATGCGAATATGCAATTAATGTGAATACCCAATTTATGCGAATACGCAATTCATGCGAATACCCAATTTATGCGAATATGCAATTCATGCGATTACCCAATTTATGCGAGTACGTAATTCATGCGAATACCCAATTTATGCAAATACCCAATTTATGCGAATATCCAATTTATGTGAATACGCAATTCATGCGAATACCCAATTTATGCGAATATGCAATTCATGCGAATATGCAATTTATCCGAATACGCAATTCATGCGAATACCCAATTTATGCGAATACCCAATTTATGCGAATATCCAATTTATGCGAATATGCAATTCATGCGAATACCCAATTTATGCGAATATGCAATTCATGGGAATACCCAATTTATGCGAATACGCAATTCATGCGAATATGCAATTCATGCGATTACCCAATTTATGCAAATACCCAATTTATGCGAATATCCAATTTATGCGAATATGCAATTCATGCGAATACCCAATTTATGCGAATATGCAATTCATGCGAATACCCAATTTATGCGAATACGCAATTAATGCGAATATGCATTTCATGCGAATACCCAATTTATGCGAATATGCAATTCATGCGAATACCAAATTTATGCGAATACGCAATTCATGCGAATACCCAATTCATGCGAATATGCAATTCATGCAAATACCCAATTTATGCGAATATGCAATTCATGCGAATACCCAATTTATGCGAATATGCAATTCATGCGAATATGCAATTCATGCGAATACCCAATTTATGCGAATATGCAATTTATGCGAATACCCAATTTATGCGAATACGCAATTCATGCGAATACCCAATTTATGCGAATATGCAATTCATGCGAATTCCCTATTCATGTGAATACCCAATTTATGCGAATATGCAATTAATGCGAATACCCAATTTATGCGAATACGCAATTCATGCGAATGCCCAATTTATGCGAATATGCAATTCATGCGAATGCCCAATTTATGCGAATACGCAATTCACGCGAATGCCCAATTTATGCGAATACGCAATTCACGCGAATGCCCAATTTATGCGAATATGCAATTCACGCGAATGCCCAATTTATGCGAATACGCAATTCATGCGAATACCCAATTTATGCGAATATGCAATTTAATTCGTCGAACATCCAGAATCCGTTCCTTTGCTCAGTTTTTATTTTTTTATTTTTTTTTTTATTTTGGGAAAACTTCATTGACTTTGTATATCATTTTTATTTGGTCGAACGATGCAAAATAAGAGAAATTTGTCTGAATCTGCTAATTAAAGTTGAAATCGAGAGTTGTTTCAGATGTATCTTCATCAGTAACTCATTAAAAGAACCATGGCCATTACTCAATGTAAAATATATAATGTGATGTGAAACAGATTGTTTTGGGCGTTTGTAGATGAAATGTTAATTATGATTCGGTTCATGAAACGGAAAATTTCATGTTTCTTTGGGAGGGGGAAGGAGGGAGGGGGGATGGGTGGGGTAGGAGGATGGTTGGGGGTAGGGAGAAGGGTAGGGGGAGGGGGAAGGGTAGGGGGGGAGACCTCAATGGTATATCACTAGAAATATGAAGTTGCAATCATGGACATTTAACATACTCTCTCTCTCTCTCTCTCTCTCTCTCTCTCTCTCTCTCTCTCTCTCTCTCTCTCTCTCTCTCTCTCTCTCTCTCTCTCTCATTCATTTACTCCTTTTTGGTAAAGTAATACTGAGGCAATATAACAGGAAGAATTAAGAGCATACTAGTGGACATACGACAAACAAGACCAAAATATTACACACTACATATGTGTATTATATATATGTATATACTTTTATATATAACGTATATATAAACCTATCAATTCTTACCCATAAAATACCAGAACCGAAACATTTATATCAATTCAACTGGCACCAGAATCTCCCTAACACTATAAGACCTATTCTTTCCCTATCCCTTTCATCTATCCGAGACGATCCCTCTCTCGCCCCTCCTATCCTGAGCACATCCCTCCCTTTCACCAAGTGCCAGATGTCTGCGGGGGGGGGGGGGGGCGTGGGTTTGTGACTCTATCCTGAAGTAAAGTATAGCTGCAACACTTGTTGTTCCATGTAATCAGGGCAGTAGACTGACACCACTACGTTTTTATCATGTATATATATATATATATATATATATATATATATATATATATATATATATATATATATGTGTGTGTGTGTGTGTGTGTTTGTGTGTTTGTAAGCTCAGGAGTAAAGTGCCTTGTTATGCATAAGTACCACATGTAAAACCCAAATCACATGTGCATACACCTTGTGGCCTGATTTAGCTTAAATGAGAAGTCGTAATACATCTAACCCCATCAGGTTTTGTATTCTGGGTTTCCCAATCCTCTTGTATATTATACACAAAGGGGATATATATATATATATATATATATATATATATATATATATATATATATATATATGTATATATATATATATACTGTATATATAATGTATGTGTGTGTACATTACTGTATTTATGTACATAAATACGTATAATGGTAAATATACATTATCAGAAAAGTTGTAAGTTAGGAATTCTGTTGATAAATAACTAAAAAACCGAGAGTCATTGTATTGTCAAGTATAAACTATGAAAGAACATATTCTTCTCTATAAGAATAAAACACAAAAACACATTCTCCCCATCAGTGTCTTCTCACTTATGACAGCCCATAGACTAACGTCTCTCACTCGCAATTCATGGGTCGGGAGTTCGAGTCTTGCTCTTAGCTAGAAGAGTTCTTCACAACCTCATCTTCCCTTTCAGTTAGGGATGTGGGTTTATGGGAGTCTATAGGTCTACCTGCTAGTCTTCGGCAGCCACTGCCTGGCTATTCCAGGTCCTAGTTTGAGACCTAACCTTTATATATGATTGGTTTTTAGTACGTTGTTATGACGTATCATATTTATAGATGAACTTAGAGTGATTCAAGAATATGTAATCTGGTTAATATTCTTGAAAATTTTCCGTAATAACTATAACTATAATGATATAACAATAACTAACAATAACTAACCCTCCAGATCTTCATTTGCATAAAAACCCTAAATAAAAAAAAAGTGAAATGAATGAGAGAGAGAGAGAGAGAGAGAGAGAGAGAGAGAGAGAGAGAGAGAGAGAGAGAGAGAGAGAGAGAGAGAGAGAGAGAGAAAGGAAGAAGAGTGGTAAATTGGGAGAAAGGAAAATAGATTATATACTCGTATATCATTCATTTTTTCTCTTATTAGTAGAATATAAGAAATAATACCTATCATCAATTCTTATTAATCTGTATATATATATTCATAAATAAGAATACAAAGATCTACCTTCTGTCTTTTTATCCCAGAAAAAAAAAGAGTATAGAAAAAGATAGGAGATTCATCTTCCCTCCTTTGTCTCAATAATAATATCTTTCCCATCGCCTTTGAACAATAGAATATATATA
>NC_090753.1:70059142-70061579 GCF_036898095.1 Palaemon carinicauda
TAGGATTAGGAGAAGGATAAAGGCAGGAATGAAAAGATTGGTTTAGGATATAGAGGAGGGATATTCAAGATTAATAGAGAAACATAATACATGTAGGTAATGGATGAGAGGTAAAGATGGAGAATATTGAATGGCTAGTGTACATCACCCGTCAAAAATGAGGCTAGATATTCAGATAGGTATGCACACGTGCACACTCCTCTCACCAGGGTATGACTACTTTCTCTCCCCCCTATTCGAGGGACGGGAACAGCATAGCTAGATAATAGCTCTGTATTATATAGGGGAGATGATAAGCATGTGTGAGAGAGAGAGAGAGAGAGAGAGAGAGAGAGAGAGAGAGAGAGAGAGAGAGAGAGAGAGAGAGAGAGAGAGAGTCCTTCGTCTCTTAAACTCTCCCACCTTTTAATAATTGGAGTCAGGCTTAATGGATTCTGGTCGGCCAGAATATAAATTTGCAACAGATTTCAGAAAACGTTTCAATATGGCATCGTCTGGGCCACTAAAGTCCGGAACGTTGCGAAACGTTATTGCACAGAGCCTGGTTTGCCCAAAGACTAATGTTGCAAAGGGAAGATTCGGTGCAACGGGACATTTTAGAAGACAACTGAGAATTTAGGTCTCAGGAAATACAGAGGAAGAATTAATAGTTCTCGTTAAGACTTGAAATTAGATTTTTAAAATCTCTTTCACTAACTTTTTTCTTCGAGAAAAAGTATCATCGCTATTTCAGTTCCTGAATTTATTTTCATAACCTAAAAGGTTTTTTAAACGTTCTCTTATGATATTTTATCAATAATATCCTTCATTTAGTTCGAACTCTCAGACAAGTATTGCGAGTCACTACTCTTTTTTTTTTTTTTTTTTTTCTCCGAAATGGCTCCGTTGTGGAAAGTTATTTCCGGTCTCTAAGCAGATCAAGTTACGAAATGTTGCCATATTTCTGTCCCACAAATAATGGAAAAACATTGGTCATGATGTTTTCTAGGAAATCGTTATTCTATTTACATCTCTAAGGAGATTACATCAAAGGGGATCTCACGAGGTGTACTGTAGGCAGTCTCCCTTTAAGGACCGTGTAACCTTAATGAAGGACTTTATAGGAACGGGAATTGCAAATAAGGTTTAAACTTGAGCATGTGGTCATTACCTTAGATGCTGCTGCTTTTTACCTTAGATTACCTTAAAACTTTTCCAATTTCCTTAAATTTGAAGGTAGTAAAACCAAGATTGCATTCGAAATATCATTACCTTAAAAATTACCTTGAAACCACGCAAAATTACCTCAAACTAAGGTAATTACCTTAAAAATTACCATGAAACCACGCAAAATTACCTCAAACTAAGGTAATTACCTTAAAAATTACCTTGAAACCACGCAAAATTACCTCAAACTAAGGTAATTACCTTAAAAATTTACCTTGAAACCCTACAAAATTACCTCAAACTAAGGTAATTTTAACTGATTGCAAATTATGTGGAATAATGATTCAGAGATAAATAAACTGAAATGAATCAAGGGAATTGTTTCTCCATTGGAGTCATCAGTTCAGAACGATAAAATGACAGAAGTAATTTTATCAAGATTTCGTATTGGTCATTGAACATTGACCTATGACCTTTTTAATAGCCCCATGAATCAGTTCTCAGGTGCAGTGAATGAGTCTGGCGGTGTGTTAAGAATACGAGAAATATTTGACGAATGTAGAGTTTTTAAAGGGTAAAGAAATTGATGTTTTGGTCAGAAAAATTTGTCTGACATTTTAAGTCAGATTTTGAGTTTTCCCGTTTTTTAAATATTCATGTTTTTAGAAACATATTTTATAGAGAACATTTTGATAAGTATTATCATAGATTACTCTTATCTTTTATCACTGATTGGGCTGGTTAGTCTCCTCACTTTTAATAATAATAAACATTAGTTATCACTAAAGTGTTTTTGCAACATAATCTTGTGGTGGCCTGGTGGTAGCGTCCTCGCCTGGTGATCGCCAGTCTAGGGTTCGAGTCCCACTCAAACTCGTTAGTTCCTTTGTTGCTGCATCCTCACCATCCTTGTGAGCTAAGGATGGGGGTTTGCCTGGCCCTCCTTGGTCCTAGCTTGGGTTTATAAGAGCTTGGACGCTGATCATATGTATATATGGTCAGTCTCTAGGCTAGGGCATTGTCCTGCTTGATAGGGCAATGTCACCGTCCCTTGTCTTTGCTACTTATGAGCGACCTTTAAACCTCTCTCTCTCTCTCTCTCTCTCTTCTCTCTCTCTCTCTCTCTCTCTCTCTCTCTCTCTCTTCTCTCTCTCTCTCTCTCTCTCTCTCTCTTCTTTCCTTTTCTTTTGCTGTAATATAGTTTTTCATTTGATCTATTTGGAAATTCCTGTGATTTTTATGTCATCTATTTTGCTCTTAAATCATTTCCTCCTCCTCTCTCTCTCTCTCT
>NC_090753.1:70062079-70089579 GCF_036898095.1 Palaemon carinicauda
ATTATCCACAACAGCTGGCAGGCTTCATTTGTGAGTCCTCACTGCTGCTCCTCGCGGTCATCTAAGGCACCGGAGGAAGCAGCAGGGCCTACCGGAACTGCGTCACAAATGTCTCCTGAAAATTGGTACATTTAAAAAGTTGCAGTAAAAAAACGGTAAAAATCCTGGAATAAATGTTGCCAAGCATTTGCCGTTTTAAAAACGGATATATTGACGTTAAGGAGAGATATTACGGTCACCAACCCGTAAAAGATAATAACAAAGTAAGGTAAAATTAAGGTCACCTGTATTTTACTGAAATACGGCTAAGAATAATGGATTTTTACGGAGAATTTCCGATTAAAATTACGTTTTTTTTTAGCAGTGCAGGTTATTTGATAGTCTTTAATATCAGCATAGAATCAAACTTAATGTAAGTGAATGGTCTGGGAATTTCATGTATAAAAAGATGCAATAAAAAGTACCTTCAATAACTCACAGATGTAGAAACATAACCGAACACTTAAAGTACTCAAAAAAAAAAAAAAAAAAAAAAAAATTGAAAACCAAAATTTATGAAATAAATCTCCAGTTGAAATCAAGGCTGCCAAAATCACCTTTCCGAAATTAACCGAAATGTTATGAAATAATTCACTATTTGCTATCAAGCCTGCAAAATGCAATGAAAAGTACTTTCAATTACTGGCATATGTGGAAACATAACCGAACACTTGAAGTACTGGAGAGAGAGAGAGAGAGAGAAAAAAAAAAAAAAAAAAAAAAAAAAAAAAAAAAACAACGAAATTTAACGAAAATTTACGAAATAAATCTCCAGTTGAAAACCTAGGCTGCAAAATCACCTTTCCGAAATTGAACGAAATATTTTGAAATAATTCACTCCGTAAGATCAAGCCTCCAAAATCAACTCGAAAAAAATACATCCCAATACATTTGCCCTGAATATCTCTTGGCGCCCTTCTTGCACTCAATGACTCTGCATTGATCATTGCATTTTTCGCAGCTCATTGCATAAAACCTTCGCATTGGGTAAAACGCTTTTTGCCAGGATGTATTGGCATGCTACTTTTTATCAACAGGTTTTGCGAAGCCCTTTTCAACGTTGGGCTGAGATTTCACCCTTCTTTTTTTTATCTTATCTTGTGTGTTCGCGTTTTGTTTTTAGTAAACTTCCTTTCATTTACAAATGGTTTTTAAAACTGATTTTATCATCAATGGATTCTTAAACCGATTTCGAAAACACACTGGTTTTTAAAACTGATTTTATCATCAATGGATTCTTAAACCAATTCGAAAACACACTGAATTGAAACTTGAAGTAAACACGAGTACTGGATCCAAACTTTCTTCTCTAAAATACAAAAAACAAAATATTTTTGATGCTATATACTTTTATGTATTTTCATTTTTATACCGGTATATTTTGAAATGTTTACATCCATCTTATTGTGGTGGCCGATGGGGTAACGTCCCTGACTGTTGAACGCAAGACTGGGGTTTGAGTCTCTCTCAAACTCGTTAGTTTCTTTGGTCGCTGCAACCTCACCCTCCTTGTGAGCTAACGATGTGGTGTTTGGGGGAGCCTATAGGTCCATCTGCTGAGTCATCTGCAGCCATTGTCTGGCCTTCCTTGGTCCTAGCTTGGATGGAGAGGGGGCTTGGGCGCTAATTATTTGTATATACGAGGTCAGTCTCTAGGGCATTGTCCTGCTTGAAAAGGTAATGTCACTGTTGCTTGCCCTTGCCATCCATGAGCGCCTTTAAACCTTTAAAATTTAATGCTATGAGAAGTAGCCCTATTATCATCATTATTATCAAAGTATATTAATGATGATAATGATGAAAATAATAGCAATGATAATAAGTTGGTCCTTATCAGTAACAGTTGCGTTATTATCAACAATAGTGGTGACAATTCTATTGATATTATTATTACTGATAGCCACAATGAACCCCCCCCCTCTCTCTCTCTCTCTCTCTCTCTCTCTCTCTCTCAAAATGTATAGAGTAATAAAGGTAATTTTGCTCTCAAGTCCTTTCAAACGTCGCCAAGAATGGGTATTTACCCCCGTAGACTTTCTCTCATCCACTCTCCACTCTTCAGTTATTATTATTATTATTATTATTATTATTATTATTATTATTATTATTATTATTATTATTATTATTAGCAAAGCTACAACCCTCGTTGGAAAATAACCCAATGAGGAAAGGAAACAAGGAAAAATAAAATATTTTAAAACAATGACAACATTAAAATTAATATTTTCTATATAAACTTTAAAAACTTTAACAAAACAAGAGGAAGAGAACTTAGATTAAATAGTGTGCCCGAGTGTAGCCTACCCTCAAGCAAGAAAACTCTAACCCAAGACAGTGGAAGACCATGGTACAGAGGCTATGGCACTACCCAAAACTAGAGAACAATGGTTTGATTTTGGAGTGTCCTTCTCCTAGAAGAGCTCCTTACCCTAGCTAAAGAGTCTCTTCTACCCTTACCATGAAGAAAGTAGCTACTGGACAATTAGAGTTCAGTAGTTAACCCCTTGGGTGAAGAAGAATTGTTTGGTAATCTCAGTGTTGTCAGGTGAATAAGGACAGAGGAGAATCTGTAAAGATTAGGCCAGACTATTCGGTGTATATGTAGACTAAGGAAAGTAAACCGTAACTAGAGAAGAATCCAATGCAGTACTGTCTGGCCAGTCAAAGGACCCCATAACTCTCTAGCGGTAGTATCTCAACGGGTGGCTGGTGCCCTGGCCAACCTACTATCTACACAGTTTCATTATTCAAAGGGATTCTGGCTATGTAAGGTAGTTAATGGTATGCAACAGGCCTGCTTAAGATCTCTCTCTCTCTCTCTCTCTCTCCTCTCTCTCTCTCTCTCTCTCTCTCAAAGTTCATATCTCCTTGACTTCCAATGTCATCTTCATGTCATCGAAGTTTTTTATTCATTCATCTATCAAACTCCTCCTTCTTTCCTGGAAGACGAAGTTGTGTAGAGAAGAAAATAATAATAATAATAATAATAATAATAATAATAATAATAATAATAATAATAATAATAATAATAATAATAATAGAAAATTAACTCGT
The DNA here is from genome assembly GCF_036898095.1 of Palaemon carinicauda. NCBI lineage: Eukaryota > Metazoa > Arthropoda > Malacostraca > Decapoda > Palaemonidae > Palaemon > Palaemon carinicauda. The sequence goes on from NC_090753.1 coordinate 70,065,173, forward strand.
GAAAGGTTATACTGTCAGTTCAGGTCTTCCCTTTTTATATTTTCCTGTTTGTTAATTAGCAAAGGAATAATTTCAACTAAGATGGTCCTAGAATACGTTTTTGGTAGAGATAGGACTCTAAGGTTTGTGGAAGAAGGAACCTTTTAGGAGGTGGAGTGCTCTAGATAGCCTATAGGTCTATGCTTGCTGTGAACATTACACATGTTTATTAGAATTTAAAATTGATAAGCGTGTGTGTGTGTGTGTGTGTGTGTGTGTGTGTGACACAGATATTGAGACGGTCATACCTAAACTAAGGGTGATAAAAAAACCAAGAAGTTGGAAGTCCCAGGCTTACATGGCTAAGGACTATGAAGCGTGAAGTAGATGATGATGAATGGAGAAGTATTGATTTAAAAGCTCAAGATAGAGACGACTGGCAAAATCTAACCGAGGCCCTTTGCGTCAATATGCGTAGGAGGAGATGATGATGATGAAGAATGGATAAAAAGGACGCTTCTTGAAAGGATGGTTATATAATGCAGGATCCTCTGTGTTAGGAAGATTCCTCGAAGACAGGGATAGTGAGCGTTATTTAAATTGTAGAACACCTCGAATGTAATGCTCTAAGTTCTATCCATAGAACAGACGCAGAGAAGTCTTTTGAAGAAACTGGAATGAATTCAGGTTGCAGATAGGGCCTTCGATGCTATTTTGTATATAAGAATAATGTAAAGAGCCTCCCAAGTAAAGATTTATCACCATAAAAACACTGATAATTCCCAAATAAATCTGAAAGAGCTTCTCTGAGAAGAATTATAGGCAGAACTCTTGTGCTTGGAAGCAGACTTAGTCATGGCCATTTTAGGCAGTAAGTTGGCCAGGAACTGGAATGAATTCAGGTTGCACATTGGGTCTATAATCCTTCTTTTTAAAGGAGAATGAAGGAAAGAGCCTCCTCAGGTATAGAAGAATCTCCATAGAAAACACTGATGATTCCATGATTCCCAAAGGAATCTGAAGGATATACTCAGAAAAGAATTTTTGGAATAACATGTAGAGTGAAGTCTTGTGCTTAGATGCAGACATAGACAGCAGCATAATAATATTATATATGTTGTTGATTAAAGATAACTGTAGTGACTGGAACAAAACAGGGATATAATAATAGTATATCTGTTATTGCTTAAAGAGAACTCTTGTGATTGGAAACAAGACATAGACAGGGACATATTATATCTCTTGTTGATTAAAGAGAACTCTTGTGATTGACAACAGACATACTGTAGACAGGGACATATTACATCTGTTGTTGCTTAAAGAGAACTCTTGTGATCGGAAACAGACATACTGTAGACAGGGACATATCATAGCTCTTATTGATTAAAGAGAACTCTTGTGATTGGAAACAGACATACTGTAGACAGGGACATATTACATTTGTTGTTGCTTAAAGAGAACTCTTGTGATCGGAAACAGACATACTGTAGACAGGGACATATCATATCTCTTATTGATTAAAGAGAACTCTTTTGATCGGAAAACAGCCATGGACCCGGACATAATGATACATCTGATGTTGATTAAAGAGAACTCGTGATTGGAAAAACAGACAGGGACATAATAATATTAAATCTGTTGTTGATTAAAATACTCTTGAGATGGAAACAGACATAAACAAGGACATAATAATAACATATCTATTGTTGTTTATATCTCGCCCTTAACTGACAATTAACCACAAAGATTCAGTTAACAATTTGTCGGAGATTAATGTGAAGACAAAAAAAAGATCATGAAGATAAGAGATGAGAAAATGCCTCTCAGAAGTAGGCTACTCTTCCAAGTTGACAATTTGTCGGAGATTAATATGAAGACAAAAAAAAGATCATGAAGATAAAAGATAAGAAATGCCTCTCAGAAGTAGGCTACTCTTCCAAGTTGACATTTGTCGGAGATTAATGTGAAGACAAAAAAAAAAGATCATGAAGATAAGAGATAAGAAATGCCTCTCAGAAGGGGCTACTCTTCCAAGTTGACAATTTGTCGGAGATTAATGTGAAGACAAAAAAAGATCATGAAGATAAGAGATAAGAAAATGCCTCTCAGAAGTAGACTACACTTCCCAGTTGACAATTTGTCGGAGATTAATGTGAAGACAAAAAAAGATCATGAAGATAAGAGATAAGAAAATGCCTCTCAGAAGTAGACTACTCTTCCAAGTTGACAATTTGTCGGAGATTAATGTGAAGACAAAAAAAGATCATGAAGATAAGAGATGAGAAAATGCCTCTCAGAAGTAGACTACTCTTCAAGTTGACATTTGTCGGAGATTAATGTGAAGAAAAAAAAAAGATCATGAAGATAAAAGATAAGAAATGCCTCTCAGAAGTAGACTACTCTTCCAAGTTAACAATTTGTCGGAGATTAATGTGAAGACAAAAAAAAAAAAAGATCATGAAGATAAGAGATGAGAAAAAGCCTCTCAGAAGTAGGCTACTCTTCCAAATTGGTACCATCCGTCCGATCATGAAATACACGAAGTGTTTTGATGTAAATTCAAGTGAGATTGAAATATAGTTCTTGACGAGAAAGGACGATGAATTTCTGCCTTCTCTCAGTTATGAGTTCTTTCACATGAGACTTTTATGTTCTGTAAACTTCATAGTGTAAGGCTGGCTGTGAATAATCCTTCTTGAGTTGAAGAAATTGATAATTGAAAACCAACACAACGCTCAGAAATCAGGCTTTGAATATAAATTATATTCAGGCAGTACAAAGATAAGTTCCCACGCTCACAAATCAGGCTTTGAATATAAATTATATTTCAGGCAGTACAAAGGTAAGTTCCCACGCTCAGAATCAGGCTTTGAATAGAAATTATATTCAGGCAGTACAAAGATAAGTTCCCACGCTCAGAAACCAGGCTTTGAATATAAATTATATTCAGGCAGTACATAGATAAGTTCCCGCGCTCAGAAATCAGGCTTTGAATATAAATTATATTCAGGCAGTACAAAGATAAGTTCCCACGCTCAGAAATCAGGCTTTGCATAGAAATTATATTCAGGCAGTACAAAGGTAAGTTCCCACGCTCAGAAATCAGGCTTTGAATAGAAATTATATTTCAGGCAGTACAAAGATAAGTTCCCACACGGAATTCGTGCGTACAGTCTGTAACACACACACACGACGTCGTGCCAAGTCGTGCATAAGTCTGTATCTACACGACGGATCGTACACTTAACCTATTATATATACATGATATCGTGCGTATAGTCCTGTAATACACACACGACGTCGTGCCTAGACGCAGGTCTTATATCGTACACATTAGAAGTAAAGCCGCAAAAAAAAAAAAAAAAAAAACAGAGGGAATTCCAATGAAGTATAAACGATAGTCGTTGACTTTGTTTTTCTTTGGATAAAAAAAGTTTTTATATTTTCAAAAAAAAAGAAAAAAAAAGAAAAAAAAAGAAGTTATTTTCATTCCCATAAAAACTTTAACATCAATTCTAGGAGTTTGAAGATTAATATTTTTTTTCACATTAGGGGTCATATTTTAGATTACATAGTAAAGAGAAATGAAAGGAATTTTATTATTTATCATAGCTTATTACATAAGGGACTTAATGGTATACATTAATAAGTGTGGATAACCTTGAAGATTGTTTACGCATTATCTATATTACTAATTATCATCATCATCATCATCGTCGTTATCATCTCCTCCTACGCCTATTGACGCAAAGGACCTCGGTTAGATTTCCCAGTCGTGTCTATCTTCAGCTTTTAATTCGATACTTCTCCTTTCATCATATCCTACTTAGCGTTTCATAGTCCTCATCCATGTAGGCCTGGGTCTTCCAGCTCTTCTAGTGCCTTGTGGAGCCCAGCTGAACGTTGGTGAACTAATCTCTCTTGGGGAGTGCGGAGAGCATGACCAAACCATCTCCATCTACCCCTCATCACGATCTCATCCATATATGTCACTCGAGTAATCTCTCTTATAGTTTCATATATAATTATGATAATGACGATAAAAGATAGTGTAGAGTATTTGTAATATAAGACTCGTATTATCACCTCCGCCAAGGAGGTCATAAAATAAGGTCTATTTATTTGTCTGTTTGTCTGTGGAGAGGATTACGTCAAAACTACTCGACGGATTTTGACGAAAATTTTACCACAGATAGAATTTAGAATCTCATATTATATTATTATTATTATTATTATTATTATTATTATTATTATTATTATTGAAATCTTCTTACTGATAAGAAAATTCAGCCCAATGAAGTAATCATATAAATAACGTTACCACATCTGACTGGTGAACGCCAGACAGTAGTTCGAGTCCCGCTCAAACTCGCTAGTTTCTTTGGTCGCTACAACCTCACCCTCTTTGTGAGCTAAGGATGGGGGGTTTGGGGGAGCCTATATGTCTATCTGCTGAGTCATCGGCAGCCATTGCCTGGCCATCCTTGGTCCCAGGTTGGGTGTAGAGGGGGCTTGGGCGCTGATAACATATATATGGTCAGTCTCTAGGGGATTGTCCTGCTTGATAGGGCACTGTCACTGTCCCTTGTTCTGCCATTCATGAGCGGTCTTTAAACCTTAATTAGATACAAGTAAAATGAGACGGAAAAGAAAATATATATATATATATATATATATATATATATATAATATATTATATATATATATATATATGAAAAAATATATATAAAAAAATCTGTAAAATAAATAAGAGACGAATTGTGGGCGAAAATACCATGTGAGGATCCAACGCCTGTACAACCCGAGGATTTAGAACAAAGGTTATATGTCACCACCAGGCGAACGGAGTATGGTACCTGAGATTAGTGACAATATATTGGTCAACTCCATAGTTTACATTTCAATTTCCCACACCATATTTAATTGAGGGAGTGCCTATAGTTTCAATTGCATGGTACACTGTAAATGGATCTAAGATATTTCAACCCTTCCATTTGACCTGTACACCTTTTTCATTTTTCGATTATTATTATTATTATTATTATTATTATTATTATTATTATTATTATTATTATTATTATTATTACTTGCTAAGCTATAATCCTAGTTGGAAAAGCAGGATGCTATAAGCTCAGGGGCCCCCAACAGGGATAATAGCCCATTGAGGAAAGGAAAAAAGGAAAAATAAAATATATTAAGAACAGTGGCAACATTAAAATTAATATTTCCTATATAAATATAGAAAACTTCAACAAAACAAGAGGAAGAGAAATTACATAGAATATATGCCCAAGAGTACGCTCAAGCAAGAGAACTCTAACTCCAGAGAGTGGAAGACCATGGTACAGAAGCTATGGCACTACCCAATACTAGAGAACAATGGTTTGATTTTGGAGTGTCCTTCTCCTAGAGGAGCTGCTTACCATAGCTAAAGAGTCTCTTCTACCCTTACTGAACAAGTACATTGCAGAAGTTAACCCATTGGGTGAAAAAGGTGACTGGTTTCAGTTCCAGTTCCATCACAATAGATGCTCACCAGAACGTCAGCCGTGTAAGCCCAACACATCACTGTGGTGCCCAAGCACAGCAGTGGCCTCCCCAGTAAACAGCTTAAACTCACGGTCCCAAGCTGGGATCGATCTGTTGCCATGCAAATGCGAAACGAACAGACTACCACTGCACTAGCCAGGAGGCTATCATGGAGCTAGTTATGATGATAATAACTAGCGTTCCTATTACTAGATTCCATTAAAACCTACACAGAAATAGGAAGACCATTTTTCAGAAAGAGATGAAGGTACACGAAAGGTAAAAACATGATTTCACTCTAAGGTTTTAAGGTTTAAAGGCCGATCATGAATGGCAGAGGCCAGGGACAGTGACATACCCTATCAAGCTGGACAATGCCATAGAGACGGACAATATTTACATATGATCAGCGCCAAGCCCCTTCTCCACCCAAGGCAGCATCAAGGAGGGCCAGGCAATTGCTGCTGATGACTCAATATAGACCTATAGGCTCCCCGAAACTCTCATCCTTAGCTCACACAGATGATGAGATTGCAGCGACTAAATATATATATATATATATATATATATATTATTATTATTATTATATTATTACTATCCAAGCTACAACCCTAGTTGGAAAAGCAAGATGCTATAAGCCCAGGGGCTCCAACAGGGAAAAATAGCCCAGTGAGGAAAGGAAATAAGGAAATAAATAAATGAAGAGAACAAATTAACAATAAATCATTCTAAAATAAGAAACAACGTCAAAACAGACATGTCATATAATAAACTATCAACAACATCAAAAACAAATATGTCATAAATAAACTATAAAAAGGACTATGTCCGCCTGGTCAACAAAAAAGCATTTGCTCCAACTTTGAACTTTTGAAGTTCTACTGATTCAACTACCCGATTAGGAAGATCATTCCACAACTTGGTCACAGCTGGAATAAAACTTCTAGAGTACTGCGTAGTATTGAGCCTTGTGATGGAGAAGGCCTGGCTATTAGAATTAACTGCCTGCCTAGTATTACGAACAGGATAGAATTGTCCAGGGAGATCTGAATGTAAAGGATGGTCAGAGTTGTGAAAAATCTTATGCAACATGCATAATGAACTAATTGAACGACGGTGCCAGAGATTAATATCTAAGTCAGGAATAAGAAATTTAATAGACCGTAAGTTTCTGTCCAACAAATTAAGATGAGAATCAGCAGCTGAAGACCAGACAGGAGAACAATACTCAAAACAAGGTAGAATGAAAGAATTAAAACACTTCTTCAGAATAGATTGATCACCGAAAATCTTGAAAGACTTTCTCAATAAGCCTATTTTTTGTGAAAATTGAAGAAGACACAGACCTTATATGTTTCTCAAAAGTAAATTTACTGTCGAGAATACACCTAAAATTTTGAAAGAGTCATACATATTTAAAGAAACTTATCAATACTGAGATCCGGATGTTGAGGAACCACCGTCCTTGACCTACTTCCAATCATACTTTGAGTTTTGCTAGGATTCAACTTCATACCCCATAATTTGCACCATGCACTAATTCTAGCTAAATCCTATTAAGGGATTCACCAATCCCAGATCTACATCCAGGGGATGGAATTGATGCAAAGAGAGATAGCATCATCTGCATATGCACAAGCTTGTCTTCTGGACCAAACCAAATGTCATGTGTATATAGTATGAAAAGTAATGGGCCAAGAACACTACCCTGTGGAACACCGGATATCACATTCCTATACTCACTATGGTGCCCATCAACAACAACTCTTTGAGATCTATTACTTAAAAAATCAATGATAATGCTAAGAAACGACCCATCTACTCCAACTGTTTCAGTTTGAAAACAAGGGCTTCATGATTAACACGGTCAAAGGCAGCACTAAAATCAAGGCCAATCATACGAGCTTCCTGACCACAATCGAGGGATTTCTGTACAGCATTGGAAATTGTAAGAAGGGCATCACATGCTCCAAGCCTTTACGAAAACCAAATTGCAAAATAGGGAAGTATATATATAATAGTATATATATATTTATATATATATATATATATATATATTTACTGGGGTATTTCATAGATACTCATGGTTTTACATCTGTAGTATAATAGAATTATCTACTAATCATCCAAAATTTTTATATAATATATATATATATATGTGTGTGTGTGTGTGTGTGTGTATATATATACTACACACACGCCACGCAAAAATACTGAGAAAGAGACATTATTACCCTCATAACAAAATCAAGGTCATCACCTTCTTGTGCCTCTCTTGCACGGAGGGAAAGTGTCCATTAGCATTAAGAATTTTAAAAGGCATTGCTTGAGAGAGAGAGGAGAGAGGAGAGAGAGAGAGAGAGAGAGAGTCCTTCGTCTCTAAAACTCTCCCACCTTTTAATAATTGGAGTCAGGCTTAATGGATTCTGGTCGGCCAGAATATAAATTTGCAACAGATTTCAGAAACGTTTAAATATGGCATCTTTTGGGCACTAAACTCCGGACGTTGCGAAACGTTATTGCACCGAGCCTGGTTTGACCAAAGGACTAATGTTGCAAAGGGAAGATTCGGTGCAACGGGACATTTTTAGAAGATAACTGAGAATTTGAGGTCAAGAGGAAATGAAGAGGAAGAATTAATAAGTCTCGTTAAGATTTCAAATTGGTTTTATAAATATCTTGTCATTAATTTTCCCATTAGAGAAAATATCAACGCTGTGTTCGTTCATGAATTGATTTTCAAGAATTAAACAATTTGTGAAGCGGGAAGACACGTGGAAGGAGAGAGGAGAGAGAGAGAGAGGAGGAGAGAGAGAGAGAATGTTACACGGATTTTGGATGTCTCAAAGACTATTGAGTCCATCCCCGGAGCTCTATTTGCTCTTTGTTAGAGCGATATAGTTTAAGCATTTAGAGAGTTCTGATCTTGTCTAACTTAGAGAGAGAGAGAGAGGAGAGAGAGAGAGAGAGAGAGGGGGGGGGGCGTATGAAATTGAAATAAGTAAATGAAAAGGATGAGTTTATGACTAAGAGATTATCAAAGTTTCCTTCCTCTAAATCTTGCTATTTTAGAACTGTTTTTTTAACAGTTTCTACTTTCTGAGAGAGAGAGAGAGAGAGAGAGGAGAGAGAGAGAGAGGAGATGTTACACGGATTTTGGATGTCTTAAAGACTATTGAGTCCATCCAGGAGACTCTATTTGCTCTTTGGTTAGAGCGATATAGTTTAAGCATTTAGAGAGTTCTGATCTTGTCTAACTTAGAGAGAGAGAGAGAGAGAGAGAGAGAGAGAGAGAGAGAGAGAACTGATAAAGAAATTATACTGGGCAAGGGAGGCAAGATAGCTTATGAAGAGAGAGAGAGAGAGAGAGAGAGAGAGAGAGAGAGAGAGAGAGAGTTATATGTTATAACAAGATGAATTATGAAAGAAATTATACTGAACAAGGAGGCTTATGAGGCTGGAGGAGAGAGAGAGAGAGAGAGAGAGAGAGAGAGACGTTCAATTCAATGTTCTTTTTACTTTTGTAATCCTGTAATTTCGTGTTCAGAGTAAAACCGATTCAAATATAGGTCAGGTAAACAAGACAAAACTCTGCTTTTTTTGTTTACATTCAATTATCTTTACTATACATTCCATTTCATCTGTATCCTTCCCCAAGTCGTTACTCTATTGCTTTCCTAACATTAAGGGGTCCGGTTGCCCTCTGCGATGCTTTCTGTCCAAAGAGAGCCTCTTCCCCCAAACCTCTTCTCTCCATATCATCCTCACCTTATCATCTTTCCCACCGTTATCCTTATATAAGGGGTCGTTTGCCTGATGCACCCTCTGCAATGCTTTCCATCAAAGGCTCCTCTCTCCACCAAACCTCTTCTCTCCATATCATCCTCACCTTATCTTTACATCTAATTCTCTGCCTTCCTCTCAATATTCTCCCCCTAACAGGCTTCTCTCAGACCCTCCTCACTACATCCCCACCATTCATCCTCACAGAAATAGGATAAAAATCCTCATAAATCCTCGATCATTCTCCTCATCTAAATCCTAATTCGATTTAGAGTCTTCCGCACCCATCTAGGATTCGGACGAGTCTTGATTGCTCAGGTAAGGAGGTCCTTTGGGTCGAAAGGTTTCTCTTGTCTGTTGTTTTAGTTAACAAACTGTGAAGAGAAGAAAGTTGTGTAGAAATAGAATTGGCTCTCTTATAGCCATTCTATTTTCCATTCGGTTGAACAGGATATAGAGATCCACTCAAGGAATTTAAAGAGAAAACTAATAAATAAATCACTACTAAACAAATGAATGACTTAATAAATAACCAACCAAATAAATAACTAATTACCTAAATAAATAACTACATAAATAAATAACTTAATAAGTAAATAACCACATAAATACTAGGTAAATAAATAACTAAAGATTAATAAATGAATGAATAAATAAATAAAATAAAGTTTATTGGTTCGAATTTAAAAACAGCAATTTCTCCTTTCCAACGGACCTTGGAATCTGTGTCCCCCAGTCCCCTATGGATGTTACTAAAGCCTATTTGATATTGGTAAGAATTTATACTATTTCTCTCTCTCTCTCTCTCTCTCTCTCTCTCTCTCCTCCTCTCTCTCTCTCAAATGGCTCCGTCAGGAAAGTTATTTCCGGTCCTCTAAGCAGATCAAGGTACGAAATGTTGCCATATTTCTGTCCCACAAATTCTAGAAAAACTATTGGTCTTGATGTTTTCTAGGAAATCGTTATTCTGTTTACATCTCCAAAGGAGATTACAATAGAGGGAGAGAGAGAGAGAGAGTCCCCCTTTAAGGACCGTGTACCCACAATGAAGCATTTTATAGTAACAGAATTGCAAACTGTGTGGAATAGTGATTCAAGGGGTGATAAAATGAAACGAAACTAGCGAATTGTTTCTTCAAGGGAGACACCACTGACCTTTTGAAACTCATTTTTCTTAGCCTTTCACCACATTTGTGAATAATGTGATATCGACCACTTCTTTACAGGCCGTTATTAACAACTGGGGGTTATATTTTGAGAGGCAATCTACGATCTGCTTGCAACTTCTTTTGACAATACAATTATTATTATTATTATCATTATTATTATTAGTAGTAGTAGTAGTAGTAGTAGTAGTAGTAGTCACTAAAGAGTTTTTGCAACATAATCTTAGAGTGACCCGGTGGAAGCGTCCCTGCCTGGTGATTGCCAGAGTGGGGTTCGAGTCCCGATCAAACTCTTTAGTTCCTTTGATCGCTATAACCTCACCATCCTTGTGAGCTAAGGATGAGAGTTTGGGGGACCCTATAGGTCTATTTGCTGAGTCATCAGCAACCAATGCCTGGTCCTCCTTGGTCCTAGCTTGGGTGGAGAAGGGGCTTAGGTGCTGATCATATGTAATAGGGTCAGTCTCTAGGGCATTGTCCTGCTTGACAGGGAAATGTCAATGTCCCTTACCTTTGCCATTCATGAGTAACCTTTAAACCTTACCGTTTTCGCCTCCAGTGCTCTCTCTCTCTCTCTCTCTCTCTCTCTCTCTCTCTCTCTCTCTCTCCTTCAAGGAATTCCTTTTCAAAATCTCTGTTTAAATATAAATTCTTGATGCTAATGGACACTTTCCCTTAACTTGTACCTCACAGAAAAGCAAATAAATAAATGAATATAAATAAAATACGACAAATAATTGCTTTTAAAATCCACACTTTTCTAGTGTGCCCGGAGCGAAATATAATATTGAAACGAGACACCTTTAACCTTTAATAACCTCACAGAGAAGCAAATAAATACGAAGAAAGAAATTAGACGCCTTTCAATAAAACATGTCAAGAAATTCCTAGCTTCACTTTTCCTTTCTGGAAGATAATTTTTTTTTTTTTTTTTTTTTTTTGTCCAGTGAATCTTTATTTCCGGATGGGAAGTTTGTGTTCAGCCGAGTGAGAAATGGAGTGGATGTAAGAGAGCCATTTCTTGTCCTACAAAAGAGTCCTTTCTTTCCTTCTCCTTCGCTCGTTGAGTAAACAATGAGGGGGGGAAGGTGGAAGTAAGTCCTGTCCCAGAGGGACCTCCTTATCCTAGCAATTAAGATTCGCCCCAAATGGAGCTGAGGATTAGTGAAGGATTAGGATCGATGTAGGATTGGGAGGAGGATGACAGGGCGGGGGCTCTTGGGTTAGGACTGGCGAGAGAAATAGGATGTAGGAACTGTATACATGTAAATTAGGGATGAGAAACGAAGAGGTAGAAGGACATTAATTGATAATAGGTATATATGAGTATGTTTCCAGAGAGAGAGAGAGAGAGAGAGAGAGAGAGAGAGAGAGAGAGACTTGGTTTTAGTTTATTCTGAAATATAATTCTTTAAGGACGTTCCCGGAACATTATTCTAACTAATATTAAGGTTCCAAAGAAGATGCTTTGACCGTGATTCTTAAACAGAAATGAAATTTTCTTTCTCACAACAAGCGAGGTTGCAAAGCACCTTTTCATTGAGCAGGAAACTCTTCCAAAAAAACACTCCTGTCTCGCCAGGTTTCAGTAACCTAATTTCATATACAAAAAGACTAGTTACTTAATAAATGCCGAGATATATTGATAAATAAATAAATTTCTCATTCTTCGAATCAACTTAATTGAGGACTTTTCTCTTAAACATTAACATTACAAGGTTGGAATATTTATATATATATATATATATATATATATATTATATATATATATATATATATATATGTATGTATGTATGTATGTATATATATATATATATATATATATTATAAGATGGTCTCATATCTGGGAACCAAACATATAATAAAATATATATATTACGACTGGCAAGCTATACAACCTCTCGAATTCCAAACACACCTGTTTGCTATTACATTAAATCTGTTAAACTTGAAAAAAAAATATTAATAACCAAATTCTGAGACAATTATACAACTCCCAGACAGCAATACATAAAACAATGAATACCCAAAGATCTCTTACGTAAACTCAAAACAAAACTGGGTAATTATCATTACGAATATTCAAACAACTCTAATTTCGGTTCATAAAAGGATACGAGCGAATATGAGTCAAACACTGGTGATTGAAATAATACACTCTTTACAAAAATAAATATGTTTTGCGCAAATTACATTTTGAGATGAATTTACATAAAACAAATTAATCACTCGAAATATTACGTCTGAACAAAACTTACATTAAGACAAAAATGTTTCGCTCTGAATATCATACAATCTCTTAACTTAAAATGTTAAATCTGAATAAACCTTAGACTAAGACACAAGAAATACTTATGAAAATTATACAATCAAATGTTTCACTTGAAATCAAATCTGAATACAATATTGAAGTTTGACACTTGATAAAAATAGATAACCAGATCACAATACAAGTACCTATCCCCGACTCACCAAAACTTCGATGTATCACTGAACACTTTTAAAACAATACACTGAATTGCGTAGGAGAGTGAGAGGGAGGTGGAGAGGGCTGTGTCTTAAGGTTGGAATTCTCTATCTATCATTGCAACCCTGGGGTCGCCTTTACATATGAAACTTAGCTACTTCCATAAACTTCCAGGAGAGCGAGTTCTGGAAGCATGGGAGATGGGCTAGACGACAGAGTTACCACATACTGCTCTCTCGAACACGTATGAACCTAACATGAGACGAACTCTATCAGTCAGCTAGCTCCGCCCACCCTTGGTCACCGAACGTTTTTTTCAAGAATTTTCCATAGCACGTGGCATATTGCATATTCTCTCGCAAACAGGACGCAATACCTCATAAAAATATAAAAGAACATAACATAAGCCCTCGTTCCTATCTTGTATGGTCACATAACACTCTCATATACATTACGTAAAACTTCGTAACAAATATACGTGAAATAAAATGTTAATTCTTAAAAAAAAACGTAAATTTATATATACTGACTAGAATAATGAATACAATACAATTAACGACGAATGTTTCACGTAATTTACAATAATAAACTTAATTCTACCAGAAACTCATCTCAAGAGCAAGCTAACCTCTCTTCAATGCACATGTGAAAACATAAATAAAATCATGAATAAACAACTGTATTTACTCTACACTAGACCAGCTTCGTAAGATAATATATATATATATATATATATATATATATGTATATATATATATATATATATATACATGTATATATATATATATATATAGAGAGAGAGAGAGAGAGAGAGAGAGAGAGAGAGAGAAATATCACATCATCTACAGAATCGAGGACATCACCTACTTGGGCCTCTCTATCACGAAGGGAAAAGTGTCCATTAGCATCAAGTTTATATATAAGCAAAGATTTTAAAAGGCATTGCTTGCGAGAGAGAGAGAGAGAGAGAGAGAGAGAGAGAGAGAGAGAGAGTCCTTCGTCTCTTAAACTCTCCCACCTTTTAATAACTGGAGTAAGGCTTAATGGATTCTGGTCGGCCAGAATATAAATTTGCAACAGATTTCAGAAAACGTTTCAATATGGCATCGTCTGGGCCACTAAACTCCGGAACGTTGCGAAACGTTATTGCACCGAGCGTGGTTTGACCAAAGACTAATGTTGCAAAGGGAAGATTCGGTGCAATGGGGCATTTTTAGAAGACAACTGAGAATTAAGGGCAGAGGAAATGAATAGGAAGACTTAAACAGGGAATTCATTATTCACATTACGATATCACATTAGAATTTTACCTCTATATGCAAGTGACATTGGTAGATGCAATTGTAGTAAACGAATATACATACATACATATATATATATATATATATATATATCGTATCTCTTTTTAAAGGTTTAAAGGCTGCTCATGAATGGTAGAGGCAAGGGACAGTGACATTAACCTATCAAGCAGGACAATACCTTAGAGACTGACCATATTACTTATGATCAGCGCCCAAGCCCCACTCCACCCAAGCTAGGAGCAAGGAGGGCCAGGCAATGGCTGCTGATGACTCAGCACATAGACCTATAGGCTCCCACAAAACCCCCCTCATTAGCTCTCAAGGATGGTGAGGTTGTAGCGACCAGAGGAACTAACAAGCTTGAGTGGGACTCGAACTTCAAGGTGGAAATCACCAGGCAAGGGTGCTACCACCAGGCCATCACTAAGAGATGAATCGAGTTGGTGTTTGGATAAAGACTCCTTCACCTTCATTAATGTCAGAAGCATCCAAGTTTCGATGAAAATCCTTTTCTTCCAGGCCGTGCTTTTAGTATTTGACGCCACATCAGATGCACATTGTATGAGAAGACTTACCTAAAAGTTCCTATGGCATGATTGAAGTGGACTCTTTACAGGAAACCAGTCAGGAAGAAGGATGTAAAAAAACTCTTTAGCAATATGGAATAGCTTTGCTGACGCAAAGGTTTATAAACAAGATAGGAAGGAAAGGATTAAACAAGAGGCCAGACAAAGTTGGTTTCCTTCTCCCGTTTAGACATCAAATACTTGTCTACAAGATTTTGTCTTACTTATTATTATTATTATTATTATAATTTTTATTATTATTATTATTATTATTATTATTATTAATTTTAATATTATTATTATTATTATTTTTAATATTATCATTATTATCATTAATATTATTATTATTATTATGATTATTATTATTATTATTATTAATTCATAAAGCTAAAGCCCTAGTTGGAAAAGCAGGATGCTACAAGCCCAGGGGCTCCAACAGGGAAAATAACCCAATGAGAAAAAGGAAAGAAGGAAAAATAAAATATTTAAAAAACAGTAACAACATTAAAAAAACCATCTCCTATATAAACTATAAAAGCTTTAACAAAACAAGAGGAAGGAGAATAAGATAGAATATGACCTATGACGAAGAGAAGAGGCTAACCCTTCTGTGACGTCATCAAGTCTAAAGTCACCATAAGAGTAACATTTCAGCAACGGAAGCTAACTCGCCAACTCTCCATTCAAGTATTTTATTTCACTTCTAAGATTGTTCAGCCTATGTTCAAAGTCGTGACGCAGTTCCGGTAGGCCCTGCTGCTTCCTCCGGTGCCTTAGATGACCGCGGAGGTAGCAGCAGTAGGGGATGCAGCATTATGAAGCTTCATCTGTGGTGGATAACGGGGGGAGGGGGGGGCTGTGACACCCTAGCAGTACCAGCTGAACTCGGCTGAGTCCCTGGTTAGGCTGGAGGAACGTAGAGAGTAGAGGTCCCCTTTTTTGTTTTGTTTCATTTGTTGATGTCGGCTGCCCACCCCCACCCCCTCCCCAAGGTTGGGGGAGGTGCCTTGGTATATGTATTTATGATGTTGGGAGGAACGTAGGGAGTAGAGGTCCCCTTTTAGTTTTTGTTTCATTTGTTGATGTCGGCTGCCCACCCCCCCCCCCCTCCCCAAGGTTGGGGGAGGTGCCTTGGTATATGTATTTATGATGTCCAAAGTTTTGAACTAATTATAATCAGTCTCTTGATAAAAAAAAGTAAAGATGGAAAGCTTGAATCAAATGAACACACACACACACACACACACACACACACAAAATGGTAGTACTATTCACAGTGTACCATAAATTTCAAATTGTAGGCACTCTTAAACTCCCCATCAATTATGGTCTGGGAAAGAGAGAAGAAAAACGCAGTTCGTTGCGTATTTACTTTTTCGTATATGATTAATGACTTGATTTTTTTCTTTCCATCCTTCATAGCAACCCAGTCGCTGCATAATTCATCAATTGAGATATTTCTCCAACAGCTGCTACTTCGAAACAAATGAGCAATTCAAAAAATATATTTATAATATAAAAATGTTATTCTTGCTAAGACATTGTCATTATTATTATTATTATTATTATTATTATTATTATTATCATTATTATTAAGCTACAACCCTAGTTGGAAAAGCAGTATACTATAAGCCCAGGGGCTCCTACAGGGAAAATAGCCCAGTGAGGAAAGGAAACAAGGAAAAATAATTCACAATAAAATAAATATCTCCTACATAAACTATAAAAACTTTAACAAAACAAGAGGAATAGAAATAGAATAGTGTGCCCAAGTGCACCCTCAAGCAAGAGAACTCTAATCCAAGACAGTGAAATACCATGGTAAAGAGGCTATGGCCCTACCCAAGATTAGAGAACAATGGTTTGATTTCGGAGTATCATTCTCCTAGAAGAGTTGCTTACCATAGCTAGAGACCCTTCTACTCTTACTAAGAGGAAAGTGGCCACTGAAAAATTACACTGTAGTAGTTAACCCCTACGATGAAGAAGAATTGTTTGGTAACTGTGTTGTTAGGTGTGGAAAGAGGAGAATATGTAAAGAATAGGCCAGACTATTCAGTGTGTGTGTGTGTGTGTGTGTGTAAGCAAATAGAAAATGAACCGTAACCAGAGAGAAGGATCCAATGTAGTACTGTCTGGCCAGTAAAAGGGCCCCTTAAGTCTCTAGCGGTAGTATCTGAACGGGTGGCTGGTGCCCTGGCCAACCTACAGGATATACAGAAAAAGCAAAATGCCCAGCCCTAGGGCTTGGGAGGCCATTCAGCGCTCAGGTACAACAGAGGGATGATCTCCTGGTGCAGTATGAAGGAGAACTTGGAAGAGGGTACTGAAAAAGGGTAGATAGAGAGCGCATGCGCCTGCTTGTCCCACCCCTTTGCATGCAGATGATGCTACTCTTCACTGTATCAGTGACATGTGCTGATGGAAGCGAAGGTACTGAAAAAGGGTAGATAGAGAGCGCATGCGCCTGCTTGTCCCACCCCTTTGCATGCAGATGATGCTACTCTTCACTGTATCAGTGACATGTGCTGATGGAAGCGAAGGTACTGAAAAAGGGTAGATAGAGAGCGCATGCGCCTGCTTGTCCCACCCCTTTGCATGCAGATGATGCTACTCTTCACTGTATCAGTGACATGTGCTGATGGAAGCGAAGGTACTGAAAAAGGGTAGATAGAGAGCGCATGCGCCTGCTTGTCCCACCCCTTTGCATGCAGATGATGCTACTCTTCACTGTATCAGTGACATGTGCTGATGGAAGCGAAGATACTGAAAAAGGGTAGATAGAGAGCGCATGCGCCTGCTTGTCCCACCCCTTCGCATGCAGATGATGCTACTCTTCACTGTATCAGTGACATGTGCTGATGCCTTAACCTTCATAATAACTTTCAGATTAGTGAAACCCTGATTTTTTAGGCTGGTAATTTTTATTAGACTTTTTGGTGGCCTGGTGGTAGCGTCCTTGATAGGTGATCACCAGACTGGGGTTTCGAGTCCCACTCAAACTCGTTAGTTCTTCTGGTCATTGCAACCTCACCGTTCTTGTGACCTAAGGATGGGGGGTTTAGGGGAGTCGATAGGTCATTAGCAGCCATTACATGGCCCTCCTTGGTCCTAGCATGGGTGGAGAGGGGGCTTGGACGCTGATCATATGTAATATGGTCAGTCTCTAGGACCTTGTCCTGCTTGATAGGGCAATGTCACTGTCCCTTGCCTCTGCCATTCATGAGTGACCTTTAAATATGATGGATTTTGCTCACAAAGCCTTTACAAAATATAAAGCTAACATGTGAAAGAACCCTGTTGGGAGTCCTTGGGCTTATAGCCTCTTGCTTTTCCAACTAGGGTTGTAGCTTAGCTAGTAATAATAATAATCCATCCATCCATATACCAAGGCACTTCCCCCAATTTTGGGGGGTAGCCGACACCAACAATGAAACAAAACAAAAAGGGGACCTCTACTGGCCGCGGGGGCATATAAAAATTAGAATAGCGCCAACGTTATCCCTGCGTGTCGTACGAGGCGACTAAAAGGGACGGGACGAGGGGGCTGGGAACCCCCTCTCCTATATAAAATTCCTACGAGACATCGACACAGAGATAATAATAATAATAATAATAATAATAATAATAATAATAATAATAATAATAATAATAATAATAATAATAATAATAATAATAATAATAATAATAATAATAAAAGGCCAAAAATTCATCATGATTTCCATCTCATGAAGAATCATCTTTCAATTTCAGTCGAATTCGTATGACTCCCTTCCTGTATTTCATGGTTGGGTGGATGAAACTAATTCAGCATAGTAGCCTTCTTCTGATAGTAATTTTCTTCATTTCCCTTTTCATACTCTATTTGTCTTCACTTTAAGCGCTGATAAATTATTAATTGAAGATTTGTGGTTAATTGGCATTTTAGGAGAAGTAATCAACAGTACATATGTTATACTATTGTTATATAAGTATTATTATTATTATTATTATTATTATTATTATTATTATTATTATTAAAAGTGATTGCTGCCTCAGTGGCGTTAATCTTGTAATTAACTTTTTCTATTGTTCTTATTATCTTTTTCTCTTCTTTTGAACAATCCGCAGTAACTGGGAAAGGGACATATCAATAGGAAGGTGATGAAGACCATATCATTCACAATTTGTCTTTGATATATCACAACACATTGTAAAAGTACATATGGTCTTCATCACCTTCCTATTGATATGTCCCTTTCCCAGTTACCGACGGATTGTTCAAATGAAGAGAAGATAATAAGAACAATAGAAAAAGTTAATTACAAGATTAACGCCACTGAGGCAGCAATCACTTTTAATAAAACCTGCTTAAAAGAGGGTCTACTCCCGAAATATATTATTATTATTATTATTATTATTATTAATATTATTACTTGCTAAGTTACAACCCTCGTTGGAAAATCAGGATGCAGAAACACAAGGGCTCCAACTGGGAAAATAGCCGAATGAGGAAAGGAAATAAGGAAACAAACTACAAGGGAAGTAACGAACAATCAAAATAAAATATTTTAAGAACAGTGACAACATTAAAATAAATCTTTCATATATAAACTATAAAAACTTCAAAATAACAAGAGGAAGAAAAATAATAAAGAATAGTGTGCCCGAGTGTACCCTCAAGCCAGAGAATTCTACCCCAAGACAGTGGAAAACCATAGTACAGAGACTATGGCACTACCTAAAACTAGATTACAATGGTTTGATTTTGGAGTGTCCTTCTCCTAGAAGAGCTGCTTGCCATAGCTAAAGAGTCTCTTCCACCCTTACCAAAAGGAAAAAATAAGGCATGATGTTTTATGTTATTTTACTAGCAAACAAACAAACAGGATAACATAAAAACCAGACCTGAACTGAAAGCATAAACTCCATGTACAATTTAGAACATATCTATAAATTTCTTTCATCAATATTAACATTATTACTGATATTTTCTTTCCTACGCAACATGCGTCTTCCAGGAAAGAAGGGCATTTTGCACATTTCAACTGTCATAGTGATAGATGAATGAATAAAAAAAAATTGATCACAAGTTTTGCATGAAGATGACATGGAATGTCCAAGGACATATGGTGTTTGGAATGGAATGCTGAGAGAGAGAGAGAGAGAGAGAGAGAGAGAGAGAGAGAAGATGAACTGATCTAGAAATTATACTGGGCAAGGGAGGCAAGATAGCTTATGAACTGAGAGAGAGAGAGAGAGAGAGAGAGAGAGAGAGAGAGAGAGAGAGAAGATGAACTGATAAAGAAATCATACTGGGAAAGGGAGGCAAGATAGCTTATGAACTGAGAGAGAGAGAGAGAGAGAGAGAGAGAGAGAGAGAGAGAGAGAGAGTTATATGTTATAACAAGATGAATTATGAAAGAAATTATACTGAACAAGGGAGGCTTATGAAGCTGAGAGAGAGAGAGAGAGAGAGAGAGAGAGAGAGAGAGAGAGAGATATATTGTTACGACTACTATTACTGATAAAGACCCTATTCATTATCATTACTATTATCATTATCATTAATAAAATAAGAATCTTAATAGAACTACATCTCATAACAGTGATTTTAGATATATATATATATATATATATATATATAAACACATATATATATACATATATATATGTATATATATAAATATATATATACTGTATATATATAAATATGTATATATATAAATATATATATACTGTATATATATAAATATATATATATATATATATATATATGTATATAAATATATATATATATATATATATATACATATATATACATACATATATATACATATATATATGTATATGTATAAATATATATATACTGTATATATATGTATAAATATATATATACTGTGTATATATATACACATTACATATATATATATATATATATATATATATATAAAATTTCCAAGATATATCCAAATACATAAAAAAAAAACATCAGGAAAAACATGAAAGCAAATATCAACAAATATGCATTCAAAACATCGTAGTGAAGAACGTCCAAATCCAGAACACGTGTTTACTTTAAGTTTAAGTTTATGTGTATTTTTAAAATCGATTAATTAATTCACTGACGATAAAAGCCATTTTCAAAGGCACTTGTAAGGGAAAGCAAATTTACTCCTCTAAGGAAACCCGTTTGTTGCTGTTGTTCTTATTTTGTTATTTTACATTTTTATTTAGATACATAATTAATATTTCTAACGGCTTTACCACAAAAAAAAATCCAAGCACACAAATATATCAAGATAAAGATAATTCCATGAACTTATACCCAACCATACACGAGAGAGAGAGAGAGAGAGAGAGAGAGAGAGAGAGAGAGAGAGAGAGAGCGCGAGCGCTATTACAGCATTAGATCTCTACTTGAATGTTTTCAAAGATATGGAAAGGAAAAAGATAGAGATCCTGTTAATTTACTTTTCTGGAAGACCTGGATAAGTACAGTTCTAAAGGGGGGAGAGAGAGAGAGAGAGAGAGAGAGAGAGAGAGAGAGACGTTAAAAGGTACAAAAAAGGTAAAAAAGAAAAAGTTGAAATCTCAGCCCATCGATGCAAAGGACTTCGCAAAACCTGTTGATAAAAAGTAGCAATGCCAATACATCCTGGCAAAAAGCGTTTTACCCAATGCGAAGGTTTTTGCAATGAGCTGCGAAAAATGCAATGATCAATGCAGACTCATTGAGTGGAAGAAGGGCACCAAGAGATATTCAGGCCAAATGTATTGGGATGTATTTTTCGCGTTGATTTTGTTCGTTTGATTTCACGTAGTGAATTATTTCATAATATTTCGGACAAGTGATTTTGCAGCCTTGATTTCAACTGGAGATTTCTTTCATAAATTTCAGTTTTCATTTCGGAAAGGTGATTTTGCAGCCTTGATTTCAACTGGAGATTTCTTTCATAAATTTCAGTTTTCATTTCGGAAAGGTGATTTTGCAGCCTTGATTTCAACTGGAGATTTCTTTCATAAATTTCAGTTTTCATTTCGGAAAGGTGATTTTGCAGCCTTGATTTCAACTGGAGATTTCTTTCATAAATTTCAGTTTTCATTTCGGAAAGGTGATTTTGCAGCCTTGATTTCAACTGGAGATTTCTTTCATAAATTTCAGTTTTCATTTCGGAAAGGTGATTTTGCAGCCTTGATTTCAACTGGAGATTTCTTTCATAAATTTCAGTTTTCATTTCGGAAAGGTGATTTTGCAGCCTTGATTTCAACTGGAGATTTCTTTCATAAATTTCAGTTTTCATTTCGGAAAGGTGATTTTGCAGCCTTGATTTCAACTGGAGATTTCTTTCATAAATTTCAGTTTTCATTTCGGAAAGGTGATTTTGCAGCCTTGATTTCAACTGGAGATTTATTCATAAATTTTAGTTTTCATTTCGGAAAGGGTTTCCCTGAGGTACTTTGAGTGTTCAATTGTGTTTCCACATCTGTAAGTACTCAAAAGTACATTTTATTGCATGGTCAAATGTACTGGGAAGTAGTTTCTCGGATTGATTTTGCAGGCTTAATTTCAACTGGATACTTATTCCTAAATCTTAGTTTCATTTCAGAAAGTTTTTTTCTACGAGGTACTTTAACCCCCGGGGTATTTGGAAATTTCCAACTCTTATCCCCAAGGAGTAATTTTTTTTCCAGCACATTTTGCAGTATATTTTTTTTTTAAATTGCTCTAACAGCCTTAATTTTTGTCATAGAGAGGTCAGGTTGGTCTCATTCTCTTGCAAAATGCCTGAATTTTCTCAAAAAATTATCAAAAATGTGCAAAAAAAATTTAAATAGCATTTTTTTTTTGCAAGGACGTACCGGTACGTCCATGGGGGTAAAGGGATGAGTTTTGTGAAACGTACCAGTACGTCCTTTTGGGGGTAAAAGGGTTAATTTTCCTCTCAATTTTCCTTTTCATTTTCGTTATTTTTATTTTCATTTTTATTTTTATTTTCCTTTCCATTTTCCGTTTTAGTTTCATTCCCATTTTCCGTTTTAATTTCTTTTTCATTTCCCTTTTTTATTTCCTTCTTATCTTGCTTTTCATTTTCATTTTCATTTTTATTTTCCTTTCCATTTTCCGTTTTAGTTTCATTCCCATTTTCCGTTTTAATTTCTTTTTCATTTCCCTTTTTTATTTCCTTCTTATCTTGCTTTTCATTTTCATTTTCATTTTCATTTTCCTTTTAATTTTCCTTTTCATTTTCACTTTATTTCGAGGAAGGAAATCCAACTCGTGGGCGTCTGCAGGTGTTATCGACAAGGGAGTCCAAGCCACATCTGTGTCTTTTCGATACCGAGGTAAAAATCTCTCTTTTTTTCTAAATATTAATGATTGATGGCAACTCGCGTTCCTACCAATCTGCCGATGACGTCATTGCCGTATTGGCATCGCTCTACCGACGGAAAACGACGCAAATAAATAAATAAAAACAAATAAATGGCGAATCGTAAACAAAAACATCAAAGAGACCGAGAACACCAAACGGGAGATAAAAGATACAATCTTAATTTCCTCTCTTTGTTTTATGAAAAACTTTTTCGTTCTCTCTCTCTCTCTCTCTCTCTCTCTCTCTCTCTCTCTCTCTCTCTCTCTCTCTCTCTCTCTCTCTCTCTCTCGATCAGAAAAGGTACTAATGTTATCATAAAGTTTCTTAAAATACCGAGATATATGAGACTTACGTCACTGATAAAAAATAATTCTCTCTCTCTCTCTCTCTCTCTCTCTCTCTCTCTCTCTCTCTCTCTCTCTCTCTCTCTTATCGTTCCAGCATTTAAAATTCCAGCGCTGACTCCTGGAATGGATCGACCCTTACTTCCTTCCTTCGTTTCCCTTCAGAGTTTTGTATTTCACAAGAGCATTTCATCCCACCCCACACCCCCACCCCTTCCACTAGGTCACTCTTACAGTGACTGGTGCATTGCTATCTTAGAAGCCCTCCCCATAGAATAGTTGGGTCTGGGGAAGCCATTCAGTAACGAGGAAAATGTTGGAGAAGATTCTTCTCCCCCCCCCCCCCCCCTATCTAGCTACTATACTGCGTATGCCTGTTGTACCATCTCAACTTCCATAACGATGTATTCTCCGGTGCCCCAAACTAACCTTTGTAACGGGCCGAGAGAGGAGTTGTTAACTCAAAGGCAGGATGCAATCAACTGAGTTTTATTAAGGAACACTCTTCTTTATATACAAAACCTCAAGGCAACAGGACATGAACTGTTCGAGAGACAGACAATGTTACAGAGCAAAACGAAGACATGATCATTCAGGTTCTTTTTAGTGCGAGGGAAGAGCGCAGATACAAGCATAATATATACAAAATAATTATGTACAATTGTGTGCCACACGGTTGGTACACCTTTATACTTTAAAGAAGCAGCGTTACAAAGAAAACCATATTAGTAGAGATAAAACTTAATTTTGAATCCTTTTCTCTGGTTACGGCTCATTTTCCAATTACCTACACCTACACTAAATAATCTGGCCTATTATTTACATGTTCTCCTCTATTCTCATACACTTGACAACACTGAGATTACCAAAATACTTTTCCTCGTTCGAGTGGTTAACTACTGCACTGTAATTGTACAG
>NC_090753.1:70094579-70097079 GCF_036898095.1 Palaemon carinicauda
AAGTCGGATATATATTGCTAATAAAAAAAAATGGTTTGGATAGAAATCACGCCCCTTGAAAAGAGGAAGGTTATACCATCCAGGAACCGCAGACAAAGGTAGAGAGTTCCTCATTTCAGATCTGAGAGATATGAAGGGCTGATGGATGGAAGATTCAATAATAATAATAATAATAATAATAATAATAATAATAATAATAATAATAACAATAATTTTAATAATAATAATAATAATATCAACAACAATAATAATAATAATTATAATAAGAATAAGAATAACATTAATAATAATAATAATAATAATAATAATAATAATAATAATAATGATAATAATAATAGTAATAATAATAATAATAATAAGAATAATAATTTTAATAATAATAATAATAATAATAATGATTTTAAAAATAATAATTTTAATAATCATAATAATAATAATAATAATAATAATAATAATAATAATAATAATAATAATAATAATAATAATAATAATAATTCTTGTTATGCACAACGATGACCCGAGAGTTGAGAAGACCGGTTATCCAGGAGTGTTTGAGTGTAATGCCTAAAGAAGCAGGGAAAGGTGGTCTTTATCAAACTCAGGTCAAGAAACATGAAGAGAAAAGTTTACTAATTTACTGGGCTAGTTTTCCCTGTAGGAGCCCTTTAACTTATACCATCCTTTTTTCCAACTAGGGTTTTACCTTAGATAATAATAATGATAACAACAACAACAACAACAAAAATAATAATAATAATAATAATAATAACAAGAAGTAATGATAAGTAATATATTCATAAGAAAACTTCACCAAAATAGATTTAAACAAAGCTGAAGAGAATAATAAACTG
Organism: Palaemon carinicauda; assembly: GCF_036898095.1. Lineage (NCBI taxonomy): Eukaryota > Metazoa > Arthropoda > Malacostraca > Decapoda > Palaemonidae > Palaemon > Palaemon carinicauda. Next base: position 70,095,431 of record NC_090753.1, read on the forward strand.
AAGGGATTCAATTCCTAAATTCTCAGCCAACCATGAAAGAAGAATTACGAATTAAAGAGTCCAATAGGAAATTAGTCTTAGAAGCATGAAAACAAACGAAGCTCGGTCCACCCAATTCAGAGATGGGAACCAGATCTGCCTCAAGAACATCTCACAAACTTCGAGTTGAATGAGAACGAGGTTTTCAAGATACCGAGATGGCTGAGCAGAGAGTAGCATCATCTGCATGTGAATGGGACTGAGAGGAAGGCTCATGCAGTAGGCCTTGCTGAAAAGGAGAATTGGGAGTAGGCCTACAGAAGAACAAAATCACAACACCTTTGGAATAGGTAAAGGGTTGGGACAACCTTTATTCCTAAATCTTAATAGCATTTTAAGCCTTTCTAATACATTCCTTCACTTATAAGATTCAATCAAAGGCCTGAAAGGCTTAAATTTTCCTATGTGAACTTCAAGGTATCCTCTTACATCTAACTCATACACAGATATAGATGGAAAAAATAAGAGGGAGAAAACAAAAATAAAGTTATTGTTCTGGGGTATATCAGGAGTGTAAGAACAAGATTGTCCTTTGCTCAGTAAGACTCTTCTCCTTCTTCATATGAAGGATGACAATTGCCTAAATTGAAAGATGACAGATGGTGCAGAGAAACAGATGAGAAATCTTTCAACAACAAAGATTTTGTTAGAGAAAAGCTTTATTAAGAAAGCAGTTATAGTGTTCTTAGGCATCGAATAGGTGCAGTGACATGCACGCCACTTTGGAGCCTTTACTCTCCTTTACGGTCCTATTGCATTTCTAAATTCTATGGTTCTAAAGTATAAGGAATCTCAAATGTTCTATTATATTTCGAAAGTCTGAAAGCTGTAAGTTTAAAATCTTCGCAAACTTTCAAGGTCCCAGACACACTTGGAAGGCAAAGGAGTAGTATGATCCAAAGTAGTATTGTCTCTGCAAAAGCCGTTATAGTTACTTTACACAACGAGTACAGATGCTGACATAAATTCACAATTCATAGCGGATACGCAATTTATGGCAAATACGCAATTTATCGCGAATATGAATTTTATACGAATACGCAAATCATGTGAATAGACAATTTATCGTGAATATGTAATTTATACGAATACGCAATTCATGTGAATACGCAATTTATCAAGAATATGAATTTTATACGAATACGCAAATCATGTGAATACACAATTTACCGCGAATATGCAATTCATACGAATACGCAATTAATGTGAATACACAATTTATCGCGAACATGCAATTTATTGCGAAAACGCAATTTATCGCGAATGTGCAATTTATGCAAATAGGAAATTTGATATGCAATATTTTGCAAATATGCAATTCGTGCGAATACGCAATTCATGCATATTCCCAATTTATGCGAATACGCAATTCATGCAAGTATCCAATTTATGCGAATACGAAATTCATGCAAGTATCCAATTTATGCGAATACGAAATTCATGCAAGTATCCAATTTATGCGAATACGAAATTCATGCAAGTATCCAATTTATGCGAATACGCAATTCATGCGAACACCCAATTTATGCGAATACGCAATTCATGCAAGTATCCAATTTATGCGAATACGAAATTCATGCAAGTACCCAATTTATGCGAATACGCAATTC
>NC_090753.1:70102079-70107079 GCF_036898095.1 Palaemon carinicauda
GGGCCCCAACGGGGAAAATAGCCCAGTGAGGAAAGGAAAAGAGGAAAATAAAATATTTTAAGAAGGGTAACATTAAAATTAATACCTCCTATATAAACTATAAAAAACTTATCAAAACAAGAAGAGAAATGAGATAGAATAGTGGGCTCAAGTGTACCCTCAAGCAAGAGAACTCTAACGCAAGACAGTGGAAGACCATGGTACAGAGGCTATGGCACTACCAAGACTAGAGAACATCGGTTTGATTTTGGAGTGTCCTTCTCCTAGAAGAGCTGCTTACCATAGCTAAAGAGTCTCTTCTACCCTTACAAAGAAGAGAGTAGCCACTGAATCATTACAGTGAGGAAGAATTGTATGGTAATCTGCGTTGTCAGGTGTATGAGGACAGAGGAGGATATGTAAAGAATAGGCCAGAATACTCAGTGTGTGTGTAGGCAAAGGGAAAAATGAACCGTAACCAGAGAGAAGGATCCAATGTAAAACTGTCTGGTCTGTCAAAAGACCCCATACTTCTCTAGCGGTAGTATGGATGATCGCCTAGAGCCCTAGACTAAATAATTATGGGATGACTACTGCATTATGGGTTTGCAAGGTTGTGTGACAACTGTAGTCCAAGACAACTTTCTCTCAAGTGACATAACTCCAAGGTTTTCCTGGTTGACATTGTAACTTTAACGTCTGCTTCTAGAGGAGGTCACGTCTACAGTAGTCTATAGTCCATTTCTTTTAGCGATGCATATTTGCATCGACTCGCGGCGGTGCCCTTTTAGCTCGGAAAAGTTTCCGGATCGCTGATTGGTTGGACAAGATAATTCTAACCAATAAGCGATCAGGAAACTTTTTCCAGCTAAAAGTGCACCGCCGCGAGTCGGTGCAAATATGCATCGCTAAAAGAAATGGACTATAGCACATATAGGACACTTCTAAAACAGGTTTGCAAATACAGCCTGATTATTTTCAGGAACCTGTAATGTACCCCCGAATTTCCTCTTAATGTACCCCTGGGGGTAAGCGTACCCCAGGTTTTGAACCCCTGGTTTAAGAGGATAATTGTGCTTGTGAATAATGTCTTGTTTTACCTTTTTAGTCACTGAAATACTTATTTCAACTTTTACTGAGAAAATATACAGTTTTACACGTTAATTTTTAAAAATATATATTGTTTTTAACGGTGTGTGGTTTATAATTCATCATTTTCAAGTAGGGTCACTGAAATACTAAGAAAAATTTATTATTTAATAGAAAAGTCTTTGGCTATATACTAAAATCCATTCTTTGACTATAGCGAAGAGGACTTTGATACCAAAGGTAGCCAGATGGCAAAAAAAATAAACTAGAATTATATCCTGGAATTCCTGTTTGTCTTGTTACTTCGGAGGCAAGACAATGGCTTCTGATGACTCGTCAGACTTTACCTTTAAGATCAAACTCTCCCCAAAACAACTAAAAACTTGACTCTAAAGGCCCTTCCACACTAGCGGTAAATGCACGGCGGGCAGTCACTGTTACCAATTTTATTATATGGGTGATAATCAAGTGTAGATGACGTTATAGACGAGAGACTGTATGGGTGCCTGATTATTGTGTGACACAACACTGACTGCACTCTGACCTCTGCCAGGCTTCTGGCGCGCCTGGCTATTGTCTAGCGCAACTCTGACTGCACTCTACCAGGCTTCTGGCACGCCTGACTATTATCTAACACAACTCTGCCATCTGCTCGGCTTCGGTGCACCTTACTATTGTCTAACACAACTCTAAATGCACTCTGCGCTCTGTACAGCTTCTGGCGCGCCTGCCTATTGTCTGACACCAACTCTGACTGCACTCAGCCCTCTGCCAGGCTTCTAGTGCGCCTAACTATTGTCTGACACCACTCTGACTGCACTCTGCCCTCTGCTAGGCTTCTGGTGCGCCTGACTATTGTCTGACACAATTCTGACTGCACTCTGCCCTCTGTCCAGCTTCTGGCGTGCCTGCCTATTGTCTGCCACAACAATGACTGCACTCTGACCTCTGCCAGGCTTCTGGCGTGCCTGACTATCGTCTGACAACTCTGACTGCACTCTGCCCGGCTTCTGGCGTGCCTGACTATTGTCTGACACAACTCTGACTGCACTTTGCCCTCTGCCAGGCTTCTGGCGCACCTGACTATTGTCTGACACAACTCTTCGCGGCTTCTGGTGTGTCTGACAATTGTCTGACACAACCTCTGACTGCATTCTGCTCTCTATCCGGCTTCTGACGTGCCTGACTATTGTCTAGCGCAACTCTGACTGCACTCTGCCCTCTGCCAGGCTTCTGGGGCGCCTGACTATTGTCTGACACAACTCTGACTGCACTCTGCCCTCTGACAGGCTTCTGGCGCGCCTGACTATTGTCTAGCGCAACTCTGACTGCGCTCTGCCCTCTGACAGGCTTCTGGCGCGCCTGACTATTGTCTAGCGCAACTCTGACTGCACTCTGCCCTCTGCCAGGCTTCTGGGGCGCCTGACTATTGTCTGACACAACTCTGACTGCACTCTGCCCGGCTTCTGGCGTGCCTGACTATTGTCTGACACAACTCTGACTGCACTCTGCCCGGCTTCTGGCGTGCCTGACTATTGTCTGACACAACTCTGACTGCACTCTGCCCTCTGCCCGGCTTCTGGCGCACTTGACTATTGTCTGACACAACTCTTCGTGGCTTCTGGTGAGTCTGACAATTGCCTGACACAACTCTGACTGCATTCTGCTCTCTATCCGGCTTCTGGCGTGCCTGCCTATTGTCTGACACAACTCTGACTGCACTCTGCCCTCTGCCCGGTTCTGACACGCCTGAGTATTGTCTGACACCACTCTGACTGCGCTGTGCCATCTGTCCGGCTTCTGGAGCACCTTACTCTTGTCGGACACAACTCTAACTGCACTCTGCCCTCTGTCCGGCTTCTGGCGCACCTGACTATTGTCTGACACTACTCTGACTGCACTCTGCTCTCTGCCCGGCTTCTGGCGAAACCTTACTCTTGTCTAATAACTCTGAATGCACTCTGCCCTCTACCCAGCTTCTCGCGCACCTGACTATTGTCTGACACAACTTTGACTGCACTCTGCCCTCTTCCCAGCTTCTGGTGCACCTTACTCTTGTCTGACACAACTCTGACTGCACTCTGCCCTCTGCCCGGCTTCTGGCATGCCTGCCTATTGTCTGACACAACTCTGACTGCACTCTGCCCTCTGCCCGGCTTCTGGTGCACCTTACTCTTGTCTGACACAACTCTGACTGCACTCTGCCCTCTGTCCGGCTTCTGGCGTGCCTAACTATTGTCAGACACAACTCTGACTGCACTCTGCCCTCTGCCCGGCTTCTGGCCCAAGTCATACGTTTGCCTGCCTATCTCTACTGTCTGCCTTGGACTATTTGATCTGGTAACACTGTTTCAAAGCGAGGGAATTACGGGCAAATCACAGTAGCCGCCTTGCATTTGCCTTAACTCCCTACCCACGGATTGCGAGTCAAAGACAGTGACTGAATGAAAGTCAGCCCGAATACAGTCCATAAGTGTTCACTATTATACCAAAATCTTTACAAAGAACGTTTGTTTACCTGTGCGTTTGTCCTTGAAAGGTTTGCGTTGATGATTTTCTGTCGACTTAGGCCGGCCATGACGGCCTCCTCTTTTCCCAAAAGATTTGTCTCTTAAGACTCTAGGAAAACAGGATGAGATGGAATATCTAGGACAGAAGGGAGACAAACAGACTGGCAGACAGACAGACAAACTGTTTTTCTTAGTAAAGACAGAAAGAAGAAAGGGACAGTGGGAATTATAACCAAAACATTTCAATAGGCTACTGTAGTTGCCTTGTTTCGTTCTCAAGAGAGAGAGAGAGAGAGAGAGAGAGAGAGAGAGAGAGAGAGAGAGAGTAGGGGGGGGCATGTTGAAATGATCAAAACCCAAAGGATTGAGTTCGTGACTATAAAAAAAATCTCAAAATTTCCTTCCTTTGGTGTCCTCTTTTTAGAAAATTTTATTACTCCATAACAGTTTTCACCTTTCTAAGAGAGAGAGAGAGGAGAGAGAGAGAGAGAGAGAGAGAGAGAGAGAGAGAGAGAGAGAGAGAGAGAGAGTCCATTCCAACATTTCCTATGCTTGTGTGATCATCGTGTGATAGCGTGTCCAGAGTAAAACAGAATTCGTGTAATACATTTTCCTCCACTGCAGAGCTGCGGTAGTCAGGGCGAGCAAAGCATTGGATAAAAACCACTTAATTGTTTACAACTTCGTGTGAAACAAATATTTGTTTTTAAATTAAATTTCGGTTTACTTTAACCCGTCGGGAAAATAGAAATAAAAGCAACATCGGTGGTGGTACATTTGTTACAGTAAATACAGAAAAGCGTTTCATTTTGACATTTGAATTTTTAATACTTTGGCCTTTTCTGTTTATTTTGACATTTGAATTGAATACTTTGGCCTTTTCTGTTTATTTTGACATTTGAATTTAGTACTTTGGCCTTTTCGGTTTATTTTGACATTTGAATTGAATACTTTGGCCTTTTTCTGTTATTTTGACATTTGAATTTCATACTTTGGCATTTTCTGTTTATTTTGACATTTGAATTTAATACTTTGGCCTTTTCTGTTTATTTTGACATTTGAATTTTTAATACTTTGGCCTTTTCTGTTTATTTTGACATTTGAATTTAATACTTTGGCCTTTTCTGTTTATTTTGACATTTGAATTTAATACTTTGGCCTTTTCTGTTTATTTTGACATTTGAATTTAATACTTTGGCCTTTTCTGTTTATTTTGACATTTTAATTTAATACTTTGGCATTTTCTGTTTATTTTGACATTTGAATTTAATACTTTGGCCTTTTCTGTTTATTTTGACATTTTAATTTAATACTTTGGCATTTTCTGTTTATTTTGACATTTGAATTTTAATACTTTGGCCTTTTCTGTTTATTTTGACATTTGAATTTAATACTTTGGCCTTTTCTGTTTATTTTGACATT
>NC_090753.1:70112079-70129579 GCF_036898095.1 Palaemon carinicauda
GAAGTATTTTTGTCCAAATACTTCCGACCAATCAGCTATCAGGAAACTTTTTCCGAGCTAAAGGGGGCACCCCTAGCGAGTCGGTGCAAAATCAGCCTCACAAAAAAAAAAAAAAAAAAAATTACAATAGTAGTAGTAGTGTGTAGTAGTTTTTGTTGTTGTTGATTAATATTAGTTGCTGTCGTCATAAACAAAAGAAGAAATGAAAAACATTTGTAATTACGCCAATTATTTAACAGCTAAAAAACTCTTTCCCGTAATAGATACCTCGTTTTGTAAAACGTGTGGTTCATTGCCCCAGGCTCAGAATCTCTGGGAACTGCAAAACATCATTCCAGACTTTTCCTTTGAAAATCCATCCAGATGTGAATAGGCTAAATCATTTGATGTTCCAGGAAAAGCTAACAACGTTGGTCCCAAGGACTTGCTGAGAAATCAAAATTTATCAATGCCTACTCCCTTTACAAGAAAAATGGGTGTGGCACACACACATACACACCACCATCATTGGGAAATATTGGAAATAGAGTTCCTTCCATCCCAACAAGGATTAACAAGGCTTCATTTAACCCCATTCTCATTAGCACTTCTTGAAACCCCCCCCCCCTCCTCTCTCTCTCTCTCATCTCTCTCTCTCTCTCTCTCTCTCTCTCTCTCTCTCTCTCTCTCTCTCTCTCTCTCTCTCTCACTTCATAGGGTACTCTTCTGCACGAGAAATAATCGACGAATTCAATCCAAATCTCTCTCTCTCTCTCTCTCTCTCTCTCTCTCTCTCTCTCTCTCTCTCTCTCTCTCTCTCTCTCTCTCTCTCTCTCTCACTCTCTCAAATAAAGACCTTGGTGTAATGTTCAATCGGAATGTTATGCAACGACCAAATAGCAACAATGTTGGCTAAATGTAAAGCAAAAATGGGAATGCTATTCAGACACTTTAAAACAAGAAAAGCTGAACACATGATTATGCTTCACAAAACTTATGTACGTAGTACACTCGAGTACTGCAATGTGATATGGTACCCACATTACCAAAAGGATATTGCACTAATAGAGTGTACAAAGGTCATATACTGCTAGAATAGAAGAAGTTAAGGACCTTGACTACTGGGAAAGACTGCAAATTTAAAACTATACAGTCTAGAAAGGAGAAGAGAACGCTACATGATAATACAAGCATGGAAGCAAATAGAAGGAATTACTGAAAAACATCATGGAGCTAAAAATATCAGAAAGAGCAAGCCGAGGTAGATTAATAGTGCCCAAAACTATACCAGGAAAACTAAGGAAGGCGCACAGGACATTAAGCCACTACGCACCAGCATCGATAATGCAGCGACTATTTAATGTGCTTCCAGCTCATCTAAGAAACAATATCATTGGGTGAGCGTAGATGTGTTTAAGAATAAGCTCGATAAATACCTAAGATGCATCCCAGACCATCCAAGACTGGAAGATGCATTAGCAACTCTCTGGTGGATATACGAGGTGCCTCACACTGAGGGACCTGGGGGAACCCAAACATAGAATAAGGCAATAAGGGTAAGGTAAGGCTCTCCTAATGTACTCTTCTGCACGACAAATATTCGACGAGTTTAATCCAACGCGCGCTCTCTCTCTCTCTCTCTCTCTCTCTCTCTCTCTCTCTCTCTCTCTCTCTCTCTCTCTCTCTCTCTCTAAGGATACTCTTCTGAACGAGAAATAGGATACGACCTTAATCTAACATAGTATCATTCTAGAGAAAGTTTTTGTTGTATTGTTTCATGAGGCAACCATAAAAAAAAAGTCGAAAGCGCCAGATTTTTTTTTTTTTTTTTTTTTTTTTTTGTGGCTTCGAAAATTGGATTAAATGATTGATCGATAAACTCTATAAGTGTCCTATATCAGCTTTGTCAGATTAAGTTAGACGACTTTTTCTCGTGTAGAAGAATACCCTACGGAGAGAGAGAGAGAGAGAGAGAGAGAGAGAGAGAGAGAGAGAGAGAGAGAGAGAGAGGAGAGAGAGAGATGGAGAGAGAGAGAGAGAGATAACAGTTACCCTCACTTTAAACCCAACTTTTTTAGTAACAGAGAGAGAGAGAGAGAGAGAGAGAGAGAGAGAGAGAGAGAGAGAGAGAGAGAGAGAGAGAGAGAGAGAGAGAGAATAGTTACCCTCATATTAAACCAAACTTTTTCTAGTAGAGAGAGAGAGAGAGAGAGAGAGAGAGAGAGAGAGAGAGAGAGAGAGAGAGAGAGAGAGAGAGAGAGAGAGAGAGAATAGTTACCCTCACTTTAAACCAAACTCTTTTAGTAACAGAGAGAGAGAGAGAGAGAGAGAGAGAGAGAGAGAGAGAGAGAGAGAGAGAGAGAGAGAGAGAGATAACAGTTACCCTCACTTTAAACCCAACTTTTTTAGTAACAGAGAGAGAGAGAGAGAGAGAGAGAGAGAGAGAGAGAGAGAGAGAGAGAGAATAGTTACCCTCATATTAAACCAAACTTTTTCTAGTAGAGAGGAGAGAGAGAGAGAGAGAGAGGAGAGAGAGAGAGAGAGAGAGAGAGAGAGAGAGAGAGAGGAGAGAGAGAGAGAATAGTTACCCTCACTTTAAACCAAACTCTTTTTAGTAACAGAGAGAGAGAGAGAGAGAGAGAGAGAGAGAGAGAGAGAGAGAGAGAGAGAGAGAGAGGAGTATATCTAAAGATACTATATCTTTAGTTTTGAGTTATGATCATGAAAATGTCGACAAATGATACTCTCTCTCTCTCTCTCTCTCTCTCTCTCTCTCTCCTCTCTCTCTCTCTCTCTCTCCCCCCCAAAAAAAATGTTCTGTCCTCAAATATCTATCAACCCCAACACGATCTCCTAGGAGCCTTCTCTTCCATGATTCCTCACCGATCTTCAGCCTTAGGTCTCTGAGGCCTAAGGCCTCACTCCGTAATTGTTACTTGTACAGAGAATTCTCTCAATCCTCGTAAGTTTCCCGGGATCATTCTCTCAGATCCTCTCAGACTTCCTAGGGCGTACGAAGAAGTTTCAAATTCATTTCAGTAGCAGCAAATTATATATATAAATATATATATATATATATAATATATATATATATATATATATATATAATATCATTTTTGTAGCAGCAAATTATATATATATATATATATATATATATATATATATATATATATATATATATATATATATATGTGTGTGTGTGTGTGTGTGTGTGTGTGCCCAAACCATCTACATCAACTCCTCACCATGATCTCATCCACATATAGCCCTCGAGTAATCTCTCTTATAGTTTCATTTCTAATCCTGCCTTTTAACTCGCAATATTCTTCTGAGGGCTATATACACTGTATAATATGTATATACACACATATAATATATATATATATATATATATATATATATATATATATATATATATATAAATATATATATATATTATACTGTATATGAACATGAGTCGTGGTATGACAATGAAACAATCTCCAATAGATTTAGTAGATTTCAGAACAAAACCCTCAGAAGAATATTGAGAGTTAAATGGCAAGACAGGATTAGCAATGAAACTATAAGAGAGATTACTCGAGGGCCATATATGGAGGAGATCATGGTGAGGGGTAGATGAAGATGGTTTGGGTATGCTCTTCGCACTCCCCAAGACAGATTAGTACACCAAACGTTTAATTGGGCTCCACAAGGTACCAGAAGAGTTGGAAGACCCAGGCCTACATGACTGTGGACTCTGAAGAGCCAAGTAGATGACGATGAATGGAGAAGTATTGAATTGAAAGTTCAAGATAGAGACGACTTGCGAAATTTACCCCAAGGCCTTTGCGTCAATAGACGTAGGAGGAGATGATGATGATGATGACATATATATATATATATATAATATATATATATATATATATATATATATATATATATATATATATATATGCACATAAACACACAAACAAACACAAACAAAGACAGACGACGTAAACAAAGAGAGGTCATCCCCCCCCCCCCCCGCTCCCTTCCTCCAAAGTAGACGTTTAATGGCAGCTAAATTCATCACCCGAAATTCCTAGGAAGACTTGATGAATAATAATCACGTCCATAGGACATCCTTTTTGTCCTTCAACATTCACGCAAAGTTTCCCAATATCCGAAGATCAGGTCCCTGGGAGGCATAGGATTTCGGGGAAGGTGGGCCCTCTCCCTATCTATCCTCCAGGGAAGATAGAGCCTCTAAGGATGGGACAGGAATTAATAGGATGTTGCGTCAAGGTGTGAGGGAGGGAGGAGGGACACATATAGGAGACTCAGAGGGAGGACCCATAGAGGCAGGACCTAGGGAGGGAGGGACCATAGAGGGAGGACCCAGGGAGGGAAGACCCATAGAGGAGGACCCAGGGAGGGAAAGTCCATAGAGGGAGGACCCATAGAGGGAGGACCCAGGGAGGCAGGACCTAGGGAGGGAGGGCCCATAGAGGGAGGACCCAAGAAGGGATGACCCATAGAGGCAGGACCTAGGGAGGGAGGGCCCATAGAGAGGGGATCCACATAGGGAGGACCCATGGAGGTAGGACCCAGGGAGGGAGGACCCTGGGAAGGAGCCCTTTAGGATAGATAGCGATGCGAGTATTCCTTTAGGACGATGGAAGGAGCAGTCTCTTTAAGCCTCTACTTATGAATTAATTAAAACCATTTTGTCCATAATTGATTTATTTAACGACAAAAGAATGTTTTATGATCACACTAAAAATATCAACAACAAATGCAGAAATTTCTGGTTCAATTCTGGACATAGGCCCTCAGACATTTCCTATTTCATGTCCGGAATTTGGCCAATTCAACATTAAGCTGGCCACAGCGAAATGATGCAGGTAGGAGACTTTGATCAGGTGGCTCACAGCAAACCAACCAAGTATGGGTGGCCCTGACTAGTAAAGCTTTTGCTGATCATGGCAATACGCAAGCCCTTTAAGGTATCCTCACTCAGAAAGGGACAAAATATATATATATACATATTAATATATATATATAATATATATATATATATATATATATATATATATATATATATATATATATATATATATATATATATATACATATATAAATCATTCTTGATTTTGCTTCCAAAAGGTGAAGTTTATAATTAACTTAGTAGACGTTCTACAGATGAGATACTGTAAAGCAGTAATAAGTGACTTCAAATTAGTGGCAATATGTTCGCCAAGCATTTGCATAGCAGCAGATTGATCCCAGCCTGGAACTGAGCGTTCAAGCTGTTTACTGGGGAGGCCACTGCTGTGGTTTGGCATCATACTGGGGGGTTGGGATTGCCGGCTGACGTTCTAGAGAGTATCGATTCTTTTAAAGAATTTTCAGCGTATTTGCCTAGCATTCGCAAGACGGCAAATCGATCCTAGCCCAGGACAGCGAGTTTACTGGGGATGCCACAGCGATGGTTGAGCACCACAGGGGGGGAGGGGGGAGGCTTGGAACTGAAAGCAGACACCTCTACCTTTACCTTTTTAAAGATGTTTCAGATCTCATCAATTGGAGAAGCGTTCTTCTCAAACTATAATACATTTTTTATCTATCACGTGTACGTATGTACGCATCCCTTCTTACCCTTAAAGGAAAGCTCATTGCTATGTATAGGATACAAACCTAATCCCATACAGACCCCATCTGCGTTGCAATCTTCCCAATACGAGAAGAAAAAGAATAATTTTTAGATTTTTTTTTTTATGAAAAAATGTATCTCTTATCTCCCAAGAGAATCCGTGAGACCTCATCTGAAAGGTACCGTTTGATGTGTACAGATTCGTTTGATGAAACATCAACCTTTTCCAGCTAAAAAGAAACTTTTTTTACTTTTTTTCTATCAGGGCACTATACCCGAATCAGACACATGTCCATCTAATCAAGGAAGAGCGTTTAGCCCTTTTTTTTTTTTTTTTTTTTTTTTTTTTACCGAGACTTTTTTTCTTTGGGTATAAAATGTTCTAATGGATTAACGATGGGATTTCAAAGAGAAAAAGTTTTACGAGCTTTCAAAATCGTAGTTAGACTTTTTCATAATCTGCTAAAATCGTTGTTTTTTGGGGGAAGAGATTTAGGTTGCTAATAATTGTAATAAATGAAGCATTCTTTTCCTTCTGATTCTTCCATACCCTCCAGTCTTCTTACTTATAAATTTTTAATAGTTTATGTATGATACGACGGGCGTTTATCAAAGACATCCCCTAACCCACTTCCAACAAACATAAACAGACAAAACTTTGAACAGTTATTAGTCTTTCTCTACATAGGCACCACCCACTGTTATGCTATTTTCCCATCGTTTTATGCAACTCTGGACACCTTGTTTGTAAAAGTCGGTGGGTTAAGCCTCAAACAATGACTCCACCTTGGAAATCAGTGTCTCATCATCTGAAAAACTGTTCCCTTCAAAAATGACTTCGTGCTTGGAAAGAGGTGACAGTGAGATGGTGTCACGTCAGGAGGATAAAGGGTTAGAGAAGAATTTCAGAGCCACAAGTGAGCTTCTGTCTGGACGATATGAGTTGTGGACTGGAACATTGGGTTGCAGGGGTAGTGCCTTTTGAGTTTGATGGACTCACGCAATTTAGGAAAGTAGTGAATCATAGTAAGTCCCAGTAATTGTTGTACCCTTGGCCAGGAGATCCGGCATCACTACTCCACGCTGGTCCCAAAAGACGGCAAGAATTACCTTTTCTGCAGAGGGCTGCACTCTTGCACTCTGTGGGTAGTGAGTCAAAGTGCTTCCCCTACAACTACTACTAATACTACTACTACTACTACTGCTACTATTATTACTATTATTATTACTTGCTAAGCTACAACCCTAGTTGGAAAAGCAGGAAACTATAAGTACAGGGAAAATAGTCTCAGGATCATAGTGAAGGACCCATGCTCTATCCTGTGTGATAAGCCTGGCCAAAAAGGCTTCCTGAATTATTGACACGTGTTCAAACGAGCCTTTTGAGCAATCCACTTGTTCCTGCATCTGGAAAGGAGTAAGGAACTTTGGAATCCATATTGCACACACCTTATGCACATGTGCAAATGATCCTGAAAGATTTTTTCCAAAGATCCTATATTCATTTTCACAATTTGGGTTAACTGACGAACAGTTATGAGGCGGTCTTCCAAAATGGCAGCCTCTACTTGATGGATAGTCAAGGAACAAGAGCTGTTTCGACAGATATTCGCCCACAATTGAACTGGCGATGCCTGTGTGACGAGCCGAGAGAAGGATGTGACTCAAAGGCAGGATGAAAGCAACCGAGTCTCGGCTTGTCACACTGGTGACCCCGGTACTGTTAACCGGTGCGGTGTCGGTTGAACATGAAATTGCCTGTTATGTCTTTTGTCCCCTTTTCAGTGCGAGGGGAGAGCGAAGATACCAGCATAATATATACACAATATGAACTATGTAAGATCGTGTGACACACGGTTGGTACACCAGTATTTTACATCAGCATATGATGGGACAGCATCTCCCTAAGTTTGTTTCATTTCATCGAAGGTCTGCTTCGGCGTGCGACCTTTCAAATATAGAAACCTGGTCACTGCTCGGTACTTGATTTGGTCCATAGTCACCCCCTACTTCAATAAATCACCTTTATTCCCTGTTGGATTCCTTGGGCTTATAGCAGCCTTCTTTTCCTGCTAGGGTTGTTGCTTAGCTAATAATAATAATAATAATAATAATAATAATAATAATAATAATAACAACAATAATAATCATAACAATAATAATAATAATAATAATATCAAACAAGTACAAGCATATCATAAATTTCATAAATTCATACACTTATCATGAGTTTGTTGATACTTCATTAATTTATTGAACCTTTGAATGATCATCAGCTTATAAAGGAAGTATCAATTTGACACCCAGAATTTACTAATGTATCAGAGGAGCCATTTTTAATAGTGTAAAAGATGATAGTTTATTAATACACCGATAATAAATAATAGAATCATATCGTGACCCGTAAGAGTACAGGATATCAACTCCCATCGACACTGTCTCCGAGTCGATTAACTACACACACAGATATATAATATATATATATATATATATATATATATATATATATATATATATATATATATATATATATATATATCTGAGTGTGTGTGCCGGAAAAACGAAGATTTAAAACAATCATATTACTTCACACAGAGAATGAGAAAAAAAGGAAACTTTCCCCTTTTCCAGAAAAAATTTTTTTTTTTTTTGAAGGATGCCGTCTGATGCCAAGACTGACATCCTATAGATCTCAAGAGTCTAATTACTCACTCAGAGCTCCTCCTCCTCCTCCTCTTCCTCCTCACTCGAAGATCAAAAGTAAAGCAACTGAAAATGCCAAAAGGCAGATTACCTTTGCCTTTCCAATGAGGAAAAGTTCTCGTTAATCTCTTCTATTTCTTCAGTGTTTACATTGAAGGTTTAAGGTTTAAAGGCCGCTCATGAATGGCAGAGGCCAGGGACTGTGACATTACCCTATCAAGCAGGACAATGACCTAGACACAGACCATATATACATATGATCAGCGACCAAGCCCCTTCTCCATCCAAGGTAGGACCAAGGAGGGCCAGGCAATGGCTGCTGATGACTTAACAGATAGACCTATAGGCTCCCCCAAACTCCCCATCCTTAGCTCACAAGGATGGTGAAGTTGCAGCGACCAAAGAAACTTTCGAGTTTGAGCGGGACTCGAACCCCAGTCTGGCACTCACTAGTCAGGGACGTTACCACTTCGGCCACCACAACCTCACATATCCCATCTTTAAAGCTCAGGTATTTAAAGGTTTGAAGGTCGCTCTCGTGAAGGCAACAGATCAACACCTTACATGGAAGAAGGTGTTCCTATTTGCTTTAACTTCGGCCAAGAGAGTTAGTGAGGTGCGTGGTCTATCCTCCGAGGCAAGGGGCAGTGACAATGCCCTAGCAGCACAATGTCTCAGAGACTGGCCATACTTACTTATGGTCAGCACCCAAACCTCTCTCCATCCAAGCCGTGACCAGGGAGGGCTAGACAATGGCTCTGATGACTCAGCTAGTAGACCAATAGGCTCCCCCAAACACACACACACACCCTCATTCTTAGCTCACAAGAATGGTGCACCAACCGTGTATCACACGGTCGTACATAGTTCATTTTGTGTATATATTATGTTTGTATCTTCGCTCTGCCCTCGCACTAAAAAGAACCTGAATAAACATACCTGTTTTTCTCACCGGTAACGGTGTCGGTTAAGAACATGAAATTTCCTGTTGCATTGAGCTTTTGTATATGAAGGAGAGTGTTCTATAATAAACTCCCTCAGTTGCTTTCATCCTGTCTTTGAGTCACAACCTTCTCTCGGCCCGTCACAATGGCGAGGTCGCAGACACTACAAGAAACTCTCTGGTTTGATCGGGACACGATCTCCCGTCCGGCAGAACGCCAGACAGGGACGTTACCAATAGGCCACCAAACAGCATCTCTGGCGTTAGCATCTTTCCCAAGACGTTCTGACAACCCTTTTCCTTTTCCCTTTCCAACATCCCTTTTCTTTTCCTTATTCGGAAGTGAGTTTTCCCCTTGCTTTGCCAACAAGAAACTCTCTGGTTTGATCGGTACTCGATCTCCCGTCCAACAGAACGCCAGACAGGGACGTTACCAATAGGCCACCACAACCCCAACGCCAAGACTTTAAAACAGCATCCCTCTGGCGTTTAGCATCTTTCCCAAGACGTTCTAACATCCCTTTTCCTTTTCCCTTTCCAACATTCCTTTTCTTTTCCCTTTCCAACATCCCTTTTCTTTTCCCTTTCCAACATCCCTTTTCCTTTTTCCTTTTCGGAAGTGAGTTTTCCCCTAACTTTTCACCTAAAGATTCAATATTCGTTTGTAAATAGACAGAAGAGTGTTAGAAAAGAAAACTATCTGACATATGACCCATAGTTTTGTGACGCAGCCTGAAGTTACCGAGGCTTAAGCTTCTTAAGGCAGAGGTTTAACCCGACTTGGTAACAGCTTGCATTCAAGAACAAACGAGAACAGGGTATGAAAATATATGAAAATCTGAGTAGTAAACATATATATCATCAGACAGGTTTTATCAGAAATAGGAATGAATGGCGAGCGATTGTGACGCAGTTCCGGTAGGCCCTGCTGCTTCCTCCGGTGCCTTAGATGACCGCGGAGGTAGCAGCAGTAGGGGACTCAGTAGTATGAAGCTTCATCTGTGGTGGAAATGTGGGAGGGTGGGCTGTGGCACCCTAGCAGTACCAGCTGAACTCGGCTGAGTCCCTGGTTAGGCTGGAGGAACGTAGAGAGTAGAGGTCCCCTTTTTTGTTTTGTTTCTTGTTGATGTCGGCTACCCCCCAAAATTGGGGGAAGTGCCTTTGGTATTAAGCTTGCCAAGACAAGCGGTTCTCATCTCATTTTCCCGTCCAGGAAGCACGATGAATCTTCGTGGTTTTTAGTGATTAAGGAGACATCAGAGGAAGATCTAATATTTCTGATGAATAAGTGATGCTTTCCTCTTTGGAAAAGAGCCCACTGAAGGAGGTATTATATTCTCAAGCAATGCACGGGTTGCAAGCGCGCACTTCAGAAAAACCATAAATTGAACTTTTACCTACTTTTTATATTATACTTGCGGTGATATAAAATTATGTAAAACTTATCAGCTTTTAAAATCAAGATGATAATGTGCAAAACATCAGCTTTTAAAACTAAAATAATAATGTCTAAAACATAAGCTTTTAAAACTACAATAATAATGTCCAAAACATAAGCTTTTAAAACTACAATAATGATAGCCAATAGCCAAAACATCAGCTTTTAAAACTACAATAATAATGTCCAAAACATCAGCTTTTAAAACTACAATAATGATAGCCAATAGCCAAAACATCAGCTTTTAAAACTACAATAATAATGTCCAAAACATCAGCTTTTAAAACTACAATAATAATGTCCAAAACCTCAGCTTTTAAAACTAAGATAACAATGTCCAAAACATCAGCTTTTAAAACTACAATAATGATAGCCAATAGCCAAAACATCAGCTTTTAAAACTACAATAATAATGTCCAAAACATCATCTTTTAAAACTACAATAATGATAGCCAATAGCCAAAACATCAGCTTTTAAAACTACAATAATGATAGCCAAAACATCAGCTTTTAAAACTAAGATAACAATGTCCAAGACATCAGATTTTAAAACTACAATAATATTGTAAAAAGCATCAGCTTATAAAACTATAATAATAATGTTCAAAATACCAGCCTTTAAATCTATAATTGTTCAATCTATAATTGTTCAAAAAATATAAAAAAAAGTTAACTAACCAAAACATTTCATGAATGCTAAACATGGCCCTGGAACTTTTTTTTTTTAAGGATTTATATAGTCGTGCCTGGTGCTAAAGATATTCTCTCTCTCTCTCTCTCTCTCTCTCTCTCTCTCTCTCTCTCTCTCTCTCTCTCTCTCTCTCTCTCTCTCTCTCTCTCTCTCTCTCTCTCTCAAATACAAAAGGGAAAGCATATATTCTCTCATTCTCACTATGGTGTCTGGGTAACCCTTCCATGAAGAATTTCCTGTATACTTCATTATTTTCTTATTTTGTATGCTTGGACAACAACAACAGTATGCAGCGGAAGCGACAACAACAACAACAGCAACAGCAACAACATCAACAATAACAATAAACACCACAACACAAACTTTTCACAGTGGCCAATTTTACAACTGCTATTACCTCAGACCAAGACTGATACAGTAATACTACACTATATATATGGACAACCCCATTTTTCCTCACCATCGTTACTCTAGTAGTAGTAGTAGTAGTAGTAGTAGTAGTAGTAGTAGCTAGAATCATTCACGATTCTTAAAACATAAAAGCCTCGGGAGAGAAATAAAAATCTCTCAACGCCAATCAATTATTAAAGGAACCAGAGATAATCTATTATGATACACAATATGAAAACAGGAGAGAGAGAGAGAGAGAGAGAGAGAGAGAGAGAGAGAGAGAGAGAGAGAGAGAGAGAGAGAGAGAGAGAGAGAGAGAGAGAAAATAGCCCCAAAAGGGCTTCATGACTTAAAAATATTATTTTATTAAAAAAAAATAAACATTTAAAAAGATTTCTTCAGTGACCGTGGGATACAATCTTCAGAACTTGTTAACGTCAGCAACTTGGGGAAAAACATTTGTTCAAAGACATCGAATATACTTCCTCTCATCAAAGAAACAAAAAATAGACTATCATATCCAGACGACAAATCAGCCATCACACAAAAGAGTATATTTCTGCGGCTTTAACTTCACAAATAAATCACAAATCCCTTCAACAATTCGCTTTTCTTCTCGGAGATGAATCAATCTTTTTCTCTCTTAATTCCCTCTTTTCGCATTTCAATCCCTTTTATTTCCCCTTTCGTTCGTTCTCATCTTCTTTCTTTTTACACATCTAAATCACCAAACTTTCTCCCCACCTTCCTTTCTTCATGTACTCTCTTTTCCCAAAGGGATTTTTCTTTCTCTTGTTCTTCTTCTTCGTTAACTCTTTCTTCATCACCTCCTTCATTATCACTATCATCCTACTCCTCCTACATCCCATTTATCACCATCCTCCTGATTTATCATCCTTCGCCTCATCATGCCTCATTATCTTCTTCGTTCTTCTCTATCATTATCCTCTTGTTCTTAACATCATTCTCCTCCTCCTTTCCTATCCTCCATCTTTATCATCATCTTTATCCTTTATCATTATCCTCCTCCCCCTCCTAACTCCATCATTCTCTTCCTACCGCTTCCTCTTCCATCTCTTCCGTCTCCTCTCCTTTTATATCATTATACTCTCCCACCTATATCTTCTCCTCATTCATCATCTTTCTTTACCATCCACCATCATTTTTTTCTCTTCCTCGTTCCGAAAATAGTTGCTGAAAACCATAAAAATGACACCATTTTATGTAAAGAACATAGTATATAGTGTATATACATATATGAGAGAGAGAGAGAGAGAGAGAGAGAGAGAGAGAGAGAGAGAGAGAGAGAGAGAGAGAGAGAGAGAGAGAGAGAGAGAGATGGTCAGGCTATAGGGCATCGTCCTATCCCTTGCCCCTGCTATTCATGAGTAACCTTAAAACCTTTAAACCTTTAAATAGGAACGAGAAACTACAGTTTTTACAGGGAAACAAAGTTGAAAGCCAACATTATTATTATTATTATTATTATTATTATTATTATTATTATTATTATTATTATTATTATTATTATTATTATTATTATTATTACATGAAAGAGAGTAAATTCACAAGTGCATGAAATTCCAGAAGACAAACGACAAATCTTATTCAAATGAAGGAAATGGAAACAGTTCATTTGCATATGTACCTCGGGGTACATACAAGATACATGACATTGTAGAGGGATCCATAGGGATTCCAGAATGACATAAATGGAAGGACTCTTTCAACAAACTCTATCAAGTGTTGGATGTAGATGGAAGGAGGAAGTTGAATCTGATGCAATGAAAGGATTTTCTTATTGTATTTGGAGGAATTAATACAATAGCTAAAAGGGTTGTAGTGGCCGATGCGGTAACGTCCCTGCCTGGTGATCACCAAACTGGGATTCGAGTCCAGTTCAAACTCGTTAGTTCCTTTCGTCGTTGCAACTTCTCCATCCTTGTGAGCTAAGGATGGGGGGTTTAGGGGAGCCTATACGTTTATCTGCTAAGTCATTTGCTGCCATTGCCTGGCCCTCCTTCGTCCTAGCTTGGGTGGAGGGGGGCTTGGGCACTGATCATATGTATACAGTATATATATATATATATATATATATATATATATATATATATATATATATATATATATATATATATGGTCAGTCTCTAGGACATTGTCCCGCTTGATAGGGCAATGTCACTGTCCCTTGCCTATGCCATTCATGAGCGGCCTTTAAACCTTTTAAATAATAGTCATTGGAGAGAAGAGAAGATAACAGGTTATGACAAAAATTGAGTTTAACTCAGAAATGTAGTGAGGAAACTAGCAGAGAAATATAAGTCGTTTTTCATTACCTGTTACATGAATTTCATATATATATATATATATATATATATATATATATATATATATATATATATATATATATATATATATATATATATATATATATATATATACATATGTGTGTGTGTTTGTGAGTGTGTGTGTGTAAAAGTCACATCTGAAAAATAACAATACACGTAATATAGCCTAATCCAGGATGAGGCTATATTGTCCTTCCCCTAATCCAATGTATATCCAAACGCAACCTTTTATGGAAATAAAATTACCCATCGAAACACTTCAAAATCCATCAGGCCTATCCACCTCTCCAGGGGATCCTTTTTTCCTTTATTATTCAAAGTAAGTTTCCCAGCATTCAAAGAACTGCTCCCGGGGACGGGAAGGATTTTGCGGAGGGAAGAAAGAGATTAGAAGGACTTGGGGTTTAGGGTCATGTCATGAGGGAGCTCTTTAGGATAGAAGTTAGATGAGGAGTCTCTTGGGTGATTAATGAAAAATGATTTGCAAGGATGATGGTAACAGGGTTTCTCTTAAGTAGAGTTGCCAGTTAGTCTTTTAATCCAGATTATTTTTTAATTTCCTGGATGATTTATAATCAAAGTATCTTGAGAAATGTTACTTTTATAGTTATTTACATGAGCTTGGAAAGGAATTAATTATCTATTCCTCATGATAGAGAAAAAGTAAACAATTACCACTGCAATAACCACTGAAATAATGCTGCTTACATAGCGAGGTGGTATCGAGAAGTAGTAAGAGTATGCTATAATTTTCAGTTCTTGGGTTAGCCAAAATTTTCATACCCTCTCACCGGGGTATGACTAATCGTTCTCTTCGATAAGCGAGGGACGGTGAGAGCTGTACGTGACAGAAAGGAATTATATATATATATATATATATATATATATATATATATATATATATATATATATATATATACACACACACATTTATGTATCTACTTATATATATATATATATATATATATATATATATATATATATATATATATATATATATATACATATATATATGTGTCTACACACACACACACACACACACACATATATATATATATATATATATATATATATATATTTATATATACTGTATATATATATACATATATATGTATGTATATATATATATATATATATATATATATATATATATATATACATATATATATGTGTCTACACACACACACACACATATATATATATATATATATATATATATATATATATATATATATACTGTATATATATACATATATATGTATGTATATATATATATATATATATATATATATATATATATATATATACAGTATGTATATATATATATATATATATATATATATATATATATATATATATATATATATATATATATATATATATATATATATATAGACAGACTTGCTCTTTATTATATAGGGGGAGACTACATAAGAAATAATCATCTTACTTTACTTAGCTTAATCCCCATCAACATACTAACCAACTTACAAACATACCAAAAAACAATCTCCCGAATGCCCCAACATCAACATCTGGTCCTCAGAGAAAATATCATTGTTAAAACGTTAAAAGCCAGAGGATTTCCATACACACACCATTCCCATTCCCGTTCTCGTTCCCATTCCCACCCTTTGTGAGCAGAATGGGAATTCCTCCACGGTTCCTTAAACAGTCTTTTAGTCTCCCTTAGGACTCCTTTTAGACTCCTTTCAGTCCTTCTCCTTCCTAATCCTTGTAAGGGGAAGTGTTCTACCCTCAAAGGGGAACACAATTACTTGCTTAAATATTCTTTTCAGAGGACAGCAACCTTTGCTAATTAAGGGGAGGCTGTTCCTTTCTTCCCACCCGGAGAACTACACTTGAATTCATTGTGGGTTTGTTTAACGAAGAGTTTTCTTGTTCGCTGTTCATCTTTCTCACCTCTTTGCGTGTCCGGTTGGGATTCCTTAGTGACCCTGAGAGGGACTGGTCCTTTGGGAAGGGGCAGAGGAGCCGAAGGACCTTAGAATCCTATATAAATTTTTTTCATCTTTATTATTATTATTATTATTATTATTATTATTATTATTATTATTATTATTATTATTATTATTATTATTATTATTATTATTATTATTATTATTATTATTATTATTATTATTATTATTATTGTAGCTCTCGGGCTTATAGCATTCTGCTTTTCCATCTAGTGTTGCTAAGCTACAACCCTAGTTGGAAAAGCTGATTGCTATAAGCCCGAGAGCTACAACAGGGAAAATAGCCCAGTGAGGAACGGAAATAAGGAGACAAAAAGAAAAGTAATTAACAATTAAAATAGAATATTTTAAGAACAGCAATAGCATTAGAATAAATATCTCCTTTATAAACTATAAAACTTTACCAATCAAGAGGAAGAGAAATAAGATAGAATAGTGTGCCCGAGTGTACCCTCAAGCAAGAGAAATCTATCCAATGACAGTGAATTTGAATATCTTACAATTTCTTAAATACAGATTATTCAAAGCTCTTTTTGGAAGGGCTCGCCAGTTTCCTTATGACCAACACAACCCTTTTTTATATCAATCTTTTCCTTTAAATTTCCACAAATTCTAATATATTCTTCAACAGTTGCACGTTAAACTTCACGCTATATAGTATTTTCCAGTCAACATAAACAATTACTATTACTTCCACTACCACGTATGATTCAGGGATTAAAAAGCTGAATGATTATTTATTAACTAGAGTAAGCAACCCGTCAAAAATAACAATTAAAAATTTAGACAGATATGCACGGATGAAGTGAAGAAAGCTCTAGATGACAGGAGGACAGATCTGAGAGGTAAAAGAGTGAACTAGAAATAGAAAGGAATGGCGAGCGATTGTGACTCGGTTCCGACAGCCCTGCTGTTACCTCGGGGTGACCGCTGAGGTAGCCGTACTAGGCGAGGTAGCATACGAATCTTCATGTGAGGTGGAAAACGGAGAAAGGTGGGCTCTGGTACCCTAGCAGTTTCAACCAACCTTTGGTTGTATCCTCCGTCAGGCAAAGAGGAATGATGAGAACAAAAATCTCCCTTAGTTCACCAAACTTTCAACTGGGCTTCACAAGGCACAACAAGAGTTGGAGGGCACAGGCCTGCATGGCTGAGGACTATGAAGCGCGAAGTAGGAGATGATGAATGGAGAAGTATTTCTTTTAAAAGCTCAAGATAGAGACGACTGGCGAAATCTAACCGAGGCCCTTTGCGTCAATAGTCGTAGGAGATGATGATGGCCTGCCAAAATTTTGGAAAGTGTTATAGTAAATAGAGATGTTTCATATAGAGTCCGGATTAGATACACGAATTAAATCCCACTTGGCCCTGACCTCAACACTACAAAATGAAAACCAAAATGTCCATGAATA
>NC_090753.1:70144898-70149898 GCF_036898095.1 Palaemon carinicauda
GAGAGAGAGATGATTTTATTTATTCCGGTTTTGTTTGTAAATTTTTGATGGAGAGAGAGAGAGAGAGAGAGAGAGAGAGAGACTTGATTATATTTATTCCGGTTATGTTTTAAAAGGAGAGAGAGAGAGAGAGAGAGAGAGAGAGAGAGCTAATTTATATAGATTTTGTTTGAAGTATAGAGAGAGAGAGAGAGAGAGAGAGAGAGAGAGAGAGAGAGAGAGAGAGAGCTGATTTTATTTATTCCGGTTTTGTTTGTAAAGTTTTGAGAGAGAGAGAGATAGCTGATTATATTTATTCATGTTTTGTATGTAAAGTCTAGAGAGAGAGAGAGAGATAGAGAGAGAGAGAGCTGATTTTATTTATTCCGGTTTGTTTGTAAATTTTTGATGGAGAGAGAGAGAGAGAGAGAGAGAGAGAGAGAGACTTGACTATTTATTCCGGTTTTGTTTTAAAAGGAGAGAGAGAGAGAGCGAGCGAGAGAGAGAGAGAGAGAGAGAGAGAGAGAGAGAGCTGATTTTATTTATTCCGGTTTTGTTTGTAAAGTTTTGAGAGAGAGAGATAGCTGATTATATTTATTCATGTTTTGTATGTAAAGTCTAGAGAGAGAGAGAGAGAGAGAGAGAGAGACTTGATTTTATTTATTCCGGTTTTGTTTTAAAAGTTGAGAAAGAGAGAGAGAGAGAGAGAGAGAGAGAGAGAGAGAGAGAGATTACTAAAATTATTATGATTAGAATTATTGATAATAGAATTATTATGTTTAAAATGTTCTTTTTATAAATTATTAAAATTGTGATTATTTAATTCTCTTTAACTCCTTTATCAATCGAAATTTTCCTACTATTATTATTAAAATGATTATTATTTTTAAAATTGTAATGATTAAAATAATGAATATTATCGGAATTATTAGTTTTTAATATCAAGAATTTGTTATCATTATTAAGATTGTTATTATTAAAATTATTCTTATTTTCAGAATTATTATTAAAATTATTAAAATTATGAATATTATTGAAATTATTAGTTTTTAATATTAAGAATTTATCATCATTATTAAAATTATTCTTACTTTTAAAATTATTATTAGAATGATTAAAATCATGAATATTATTGGAGTTATTAAGTTTTAATATTAAGAATTTATCATTATTAAAATTGTTATTATTAAAATTATTCCTATTTTAAAAATTATTATGAAAATTATTAAAATTATGAATATTATTGGAATTATGAGGTTTTAATATTAAGAATTTATCATTATTAAAATTGTTATTAGTAAAATTATTCCTATTTTTAAGAATTATTATTAAAAGGATTAAAATTATGATTATTATTGGAATTATTAGTTTTTAATATTAAGAATTTATCATTATTAAAATTGTTATTAGTAAAAATATTCCTATTTTTTAGACTTATTAAAATTATTAAAATCATGATTATTATTGGAATTATTAGGTTTTAATATTAAGAATTTATCATTATTAAAATTGTTATTAAAATTATTCCCATCAATAAAATTATTAAAATGATTAAAATTATGATTATTCTTGGAATTATTAGTTTTTAATATTAAGAATTTATCATTATTAAAATTGTTATTAAAATTATTCCTTTTTTTAGACTTATTAAAATGATTATAATCACAATTATTATTAGAATGATTAAAATCTTTAATCATAAGAATACAAACTCGCAAATGCCCCAAACCCGAATTTCCCGCCAATTACCATTATAAAAACAAGCCTCCAATTTTACGCATCTGACTAAAGGCCTGAATAAAGGGAAATAAAAAAACTTTCCGGAGCCTCGAAACGAACAACAAACACTTCGTTAACTGGAGAAAGAAAGATAACAACTGAGATTTTCGAAGAGTGAAAAAAAAACTTATATAAGATTTCCTTTCAAGGCAGAACGAGGCAAGAAACTTTTGACCTCTCTTACTCTTCTAGTTAATTCAGGGTTGTGTAAAAGAATTTATTTTGCTGATTCGGTGAGTGAATATTAATCTGAATCTTTTTGGGTGTTTATTTTTCCACGGGGAATTAGGTCCGGAATTGTGTCTTTTCGTGACTTGGAATTAATATTTGGGATTTGATTATGGTAATGAGGTTGAGACGGTATTTTTATTCGTTGTTTAGAGTTTTACGTTGGGTTAAAGGTTTGTTGGATATTTTATATAGCGCGTATATCATGAGATATTAAACCGAGACTTTCAATTTTGTTTTATGCATAAAATATTTAGACATACATGTGTGTGTATGTATATATATATATATATATATACATACATATATATATAAATATATATATATGTATATATATATATATATATATAAAAATATATATATATATATATATATATATACTTACACACACATTATATATATATATATATATATATACTTACACACACATTATATATATATATATATATATAATCTGTGTGTATATACTTATATGTACATATTCTTTTTTTTTCTGAAGCCATTTGGAATCATATCTTGTTTTATACAAATTTTCTTTGTTTTCAAGTATTTTGTATAAAAAACAGTAGTTTTTGCATGTTCTTAACATTTTCCTCCATTAATAAAAATTATATTTCAATGCACTATATATAGGTATTGAAAGACCCTGGCCTACATGGCTGAGAATTATGAAGCGTGAGGTGGGAGATGATGATTGGAGAAGTATTGAATTAAAAGCTCAAGATAGAGACGACTGGCGAAATCTAACCGAGGCCCTTTGCGTCAATAGGCGTAGGAGGAGATGAGTGGGGATGATGATGATGATGATATATAGATATTTGGCAATAAGTAATTGAATAAAATAAATAAGAACGTAATTATATTTACATGAAAAAATTATGTTCATAGAAATTTTATGCCAAAATTGGAAATTAATTTCAATAATATTGAATTTTAATTGAAAATTTAAATTTAAAAACCTGACATTTACAGATAAACAAATATTACCCATAGAAAATTGATTACAAAATTGAAAAAAAAAATTAAATGATAGAATAAATTTTAACAGAAAAACCAAATAAAAAATCAGACGTTTCAAATATATATATATATATATATATATATTTATATATATATATATATATTTATATATATATATATTTATATATATATATATATATATATGTATATATATATATTTTATATATATATATTTTATATATATATATATGTATATATATATATATATATTATATATATATATATATATATATAATTGTACCATTTTTCAATAGATAAATAAATTATACCTATACAGTAGAAATCTAACTCCAAAATGGAAAGAAATTTCAATGATAAGATAAATTTTAAGTAAAAAAAAATCACATTTAAAATCAGACATCTCTAAAGGAAAAAAAAAAATTGAACCATTCTTCAATAGATTTCGTTTAACTCCGGCACTTGAAAACCTTCGATATTTCTTTTCTATTCGTTTGATTTTTTCTTTTAACTTCGACTTCGCCTTTGGTTACGAAAGGACGTTGAGCGAAAGATAACGAGAGATAAGAGAATTCTTTTTCCGTCAATCGTCGATTCGAGATATCGGTGAAATGCGATTTCTGCTGTTGACATTGTCTTAATTAGATTGCCCTTAATAAATACATTTTTACATGGCTGGGACGTGAGAGAGAGAGAGAGAGAGAGAGAGAGAGAGAGAGAGAGAACTAACTGATACATGAAGTATTAATGAGGTATTATGCAGTTATATCTGAATACAATTATTTTAGTTTTAATAATTACCTTTTTCCTAGCTAGAACCTGAGAGAGAGAGAGAGAGAGAGAGAGAGAGAGAGAGAGAGAACTAACTGATACATGAAGTATTAATGAGGTATTATGCAGTTATATCTGAATACAATTATTTTAGTTTTAATAAATACCTTTTTCCTAGCTAGAACCTGAGAGAGAGAGAGAGAGAGAGAGAGAGAGAGAGAGAGAGAACTAACTGATACATGAAGTATTAATGATGTATTATGCAGTTATATCTGAATACAATTATTTTAGTTTTAATAAATACCTTTTCCCTGGCTGGAACCTGAGAGAGAGAGAGAGAGAGAGAGAGAGAGAGAGAGAGGCGAACTTGTTGATACGTAAAGTATTAGTGTGGATATACTGTATGTAGTATAACTGAATTAATTTTCTTGCTTTTTCTAATATATTTTCCGTGTGAGAGAGAGAGAGAGAGAGAGAGAGAGAGAGAGAGAGAGAGAGAGAGATAAACTTACTGATACATGAAATATTAGTGAGGATATTAAGTATAACTAAATACATATTTTTGCCTCTGATACATTTTTCCATGGCTGGAGAGAGAGAGAGAGAGAGAGAGAGAGAGAGAGAGAGAGAGAGGCGAACTTGTTGATACGTAAAGTATTAGTGTGGATATACTGTATGTAGTATAACTAAATTAATTTTCTTGCTTTTTTATATATTTTCCGTGAGAGAGAGAGAGAGAGAGAGAGAGAGAGAGAGAGAGAGAAATAAACTTACTGATACATGAAATATTAGTGAGGATATGAAGTATAACTAAATACATATTCTTGCCTCTGATAAATTTTTCCATGGCTGGATTCCATGGCTGGAGAGAGAGAGAGAGAGAGAGAGAGAGAGAGAGAGAGAGAGTGTGTAACTGATACATGAAGAATTGGTGATGATATCTAGTATAACTGAATACGTTTTTTTCTTGGCTTTTAATAAATACATTTTCCCTGGCTGGTACTTGAGAGAGAGAGAGAGAGAGAGAGAGAGAGAGAGAGTGTAACTGATACATGAAGAATTGGTGATGATATCGAGTATAACTGAATAAGTTTTTTTCTTGGCTTTTAATAAATACATTTTCCCTGGCTGGTACCTGAGAGAGAGAGAGAGAGAGAGAGAGAGAGAGAGACCACCTGATACATGAAGTATTATTGAGGATATGTAGTATAACTGAATACATATTTTTGCCTCTGATAACTACAATTTTTTCATGGCTGGGACGT
>NC_090753.1:70178358-70198358 GCF_036898095.1 Palaemon carinicauda
GAGTAAATAATTATTTGTTTTGGTTTTTTAATTGGATTTGATAATTAAGTTTGATTAAGCACACAAAAGATATAATGAAATTGAACTCAATTTATTGTAATTTTGTTTTCGTTGTTAATTTTATGGAATTGAACGAGGATTTGAATAATACTTATAAAAAGATTGAGATATGTGGGTGTGTGTGTGTGTGTGTGTGTGTGTGTGTGTATGTGTGTTTGTGTACGTAGAAATTACGATAGCTGACGGATGATGAGCATAATTTATGCATTATAGTCAGGAAAGGAAAAATGAAAAGACCTGAGTGGAGTTAGTACTTTGTGAGTCACATTATGTTGCTGATAAGACTAACTTTGATCCAGTATTTTTATATTTCCTTTCTTGGATATATATATGTATATGTATATATATATATATATATATATGTGTGTGTGTGTGTGTGTGTGGTGTGTTAATGTTGTTGATGTTTTTGTAATATTTTATTTTTATTGTTCATTGCTTCTTATATCGTTTATTTGTTTCCTTATTTTCTTCCTTCGCTGGGCTATCTTTCCCTGTTGGAACCCTTTGGCTTACAGCATCCTATTTTTCCAATTTGGGTTGTTGCCTTAGCTAGTAATAATAATGATTATATATATATATATATATATATATATATAATTGGGTAGTTGAATCGGTAGTTGCAACAAATACTTTAATGTTGAACAGGCTGACATGTCGCTTTTCATAGTTTGTTTATGATAGACGTTTTTGGTGTTGTTTCTTTTATTAGAATATTTTAATTTAATTGTTCAGTACTTCTCATGAAGTCGATTTTTTCCCTTTTTTCCTTTCCTCACTGGGCTATTTGTCCCTGTTGGAACCCTTGGGCATATAGCATCCTGCTTTTCCAACTAGGGTGATTGCTTACCTAATATTAGTAATAATATATATGTTTATTACATGTCACGAGGGGTGGGGGAGAGGAAGTAGTCATACCCTAGTGAGATGGGATACCCCGAAGAGGTACACTCGGAAACTACACTCTCCCACAAACTGCCTAACCAGCGGGTTGTAGTTAGGAAAGGGGGGAGAGGGTGTGTGTTTGTGTTTGTGGGCTTGTGTGTGTTTGTGTACAATTACTTTGAAATAAAGTAATTAATAATGATATAAAAAATTTACACTTTCACATAAGATACATCAATTACAGTAATTTCAGGATGAATTTAGATATGTAGTTACTGTTTTGATAATTAATAATCTTTGACAATAGGAGATTCTGACATCTTATGGTGGTTTTAAAGGTTTTAAAGGCCGCTCAAGAATGGCAGAGGCAATGGGACTGTGACATTGCCCTATCAAGCAGGACAATGCCCTTGAGACTGATCATATATACATATGATCAGCGCATAAGCCCCTTCTCCACCCAAGCTAGGACCAAGGAGGGCCAGACAATGGCTGCTGATGACTCAGCAGGTAGACCTAAAGGCTCCCTCAAACCCCCATTCTAGCTCCCAAGAATGGCGAGGTTGCAGATACCATAGAAACTAACGAGAGTTTGAGCGGGACTCGAACCCTGATCAGCGCACAAGCCCCTTCTCCACCCAAGCTAGGACCAGGGAGGGCCAGACAATGGTTTCTGATAACTCAGCAGATAGACCTATAAGCTCCCCTAAACCCCCCATCCTTAGTTCACAAGGATGGTGAGGTTGCAGCGACCAAAGAAACTAACGAGAGTTTGAGAGGGATTCGAACCCCAGTCTGGCGTCACCAGTCCAGGGACGTTACCACATCGGCCACCACAACCCATAAATTTCTTACTTATAATGAGAGAGAGAGAGAGAGAGAGAGAGAGAGAGAGAGAGAGAGTTCCTTTGGAATGGGATGGTTGAGAAAAACGATGCTAGCATTAGTGTATTAGGTTTTGACCTTTAATAACAGAGAGAGAGAGAGAGAGAGAGAGAGAGAGAGAGAGGAGGTGTTTAAAATATTTTCTACATCAGAAGGAATAGAGAGAGAGAGAGAGAGAGAGAGAGAGAGAGAGAGAGGAGGTGTTTAAAATATTTTCTACATCAGAAGGAATCAAGAGAGAGAGAGAGAGAGAGAGAGAGAGAGAGAGAGAGAGTGAGTGTGTAGTTCACCCATGATGCTCTAAAAGCAATAATACCGAGTTCAATGCATATTCAAAACGAATAGTTATTGCTGCAGATTACGTTCATGATGGGACTTTTGTTTGCCCAATGAATTCATTCTAGTGTGAATCTTTCATCACGGTTTTATTTGCGTCATTCATCACGCCTTGTGTATCTTTCATAATGCCATGTTACTTTTATGACCGAAATTTTTTCCAGTGACATTGTGTCTTTCTTTGTTATTTTGTGTTGTGTCTTTCGAAATTGCTTCCAGTGTCTCTGTGTGTCTTTCTCTTTGTTATTTTGTGTTGTGTCTTTCATAATATGATTCATTTAGCGTGGTGTGACTCTTTCCTCAAAATTAGTCTCTCTTTTTTCATGTTATATGCACTGTTAAAAATTTGCATTAAAAAAAAACGGAAAATGCTTGGCAACATTTATTCCAGGATTTTTACCGTTTTAAAAACGGAGATATCGACGTAAAAGAGTGATATTACGGTCACCAACCCGTAAAATATAAGAACGAAGTATGGTAAAATTACGGTCGCCTGTATTTTACTGAAATATGGCTGAGAACAGTTTATTTTGACGTAGAATTTTCGATTAAAATTACGGGTTTTTTAACAGTGTTAAGTAGTGTTTTATACGCTTTCTGTTTCTGATTGTTGTTGACTAGGTTGTTTATATTTATTTTTATATTTTAAGTAAAACTAGGATGTAAGAGAGAGAGAGAGAGAGAGAGAGAGAGAGAGAGAGAGAGAGAGTTTATTATGATAATTTCTACATCAGAAGAAATCCAGTCAACCTAACAGAGAGAGAGAGAGAGAGAGAGAGAGAGAGAGAGAGAGAGTTTATTATGATAATTTCTACATCAGAAGAAATCCAGTCAACCTAGAGAGAGAGAGAGAGAGAGAGAGAGAGAGAGAGAGAGAGAGAGAGTACATAGTAATGATTAATAAATCAGAGGGAATTCCAAGGAAGGAGAGAGAGAGAGATGGATGTGTGGGGTGACAAGAAGAGATAAGATACGGAATGAGGTGATTAGGGGTACCATAGGAGTTAGAAAACTATCAGATAAGATCCAAGAAAGTAGACTGATGTGGTACGGTCATGTCATGAGAAGGGATGAACAGTATATTGCGAGGAGAGTAATGGAAATGGAGGTACAGGGACGAGAAGGAGAGAAAAATCAAAGCGAAGGTGGGTGGACTGTATCAAGGATGACCTTCGATCAAAGGGATTAACCGGTGATGAGTTGTGGGACAGAGGTAGATGGAGAAAGATGACCAGAAACATCGACCCCACATAGATGTGGGAAAAGATGTAGACAAAGAAGAAGAAGAAGGTTGGCCAAGGCACCAGCCACCCGTTGCAATAATACGGCTAGAGACTTATTGGGCCTTTGAACTGCCAGCCAGTGCTACATTGGATCATTCTTGGCCTACACATACATTGAATAGTCTGGCCTATTCTTTACACATTCACCTCTTTCCTCATACACCTAACAACACTATTCTAACTAAACTATTCTTCTTCGTTCAAGGGGTTAATTACTGAACTGTTCAGTAGGTAAGAATGGAAGAGACTCTTTAGCTATGGTAAGTCGCTCTTCTAGGGGAAGGGCACTCCAAAATCAAACTATTGTTTTCTAGTTTTGGGTAGTGCCATAGCCTCTGTACCATGGTATACATGGTATACCACTCTCTTGGTTAGAGTTGTCTTGTTTGAGGGTATACACGGCCACAGTATTTTATGTCTTTATTTCCTGTCCTTATTGGGCTATTTTTTTAACTAGAATGGTAGCTTTGCTGGTAATAACAACAACAACAACAACAACAACAACAACAATAATAATAATAATAATAATAATAATAATAATAATAATAATAATAATATGTTTGTATGCATTTTTTTGACAATTTATTGATGAACAAAAACAGGTAAAAGCAAATAGTTCTAACTTTATTAATAGTGGTTTGAATTTAGATATGATTTCAGCTCTAAGCCAATTATCATTTACTGCATTTGCAAATTGTTTGAACATCAACGTCCTGTTTGCCTTTTATTTTCACCATACGTTAGTTTGATCGTTAAACACGATTTATTTCGAATTGAATAAATAAAAAAGTTATTTTTTTATTATATTTTTCAAAAAATTTTATTCGAATATTAAAATCACGTTTGGAAATGTTCCAGTGTAAACTAACAGGATGCAATTGAGAAAACTCCTTAAACTTTGAGCATAACTTTTTCTGATGTCGTTTGTGTCAATTCGAAACTTTATTTTGGCCCCCAAATGATAATCATGGAATTTCATCTTCATTATCTAATTCACTTTGGAATTTCATCTTCATTAACTAATTCACTCTGGAATTTCATCTTCCTTAACTAATTCACTCTGGAATTTCATCTTCATTATCTAATTCACTGTGGAATTTCATCTTCATTAACTAATTCACTCTGGAATTTCATCTTCATTAAGTGATTCACTCTGGAATTTCATCTTCATTAACTAATTCACTCTGGAATTTCATCTTCATTATCTAATTCACTCTAGAATTTTATCTTCATTAACTAATTCACTCTGGAATTTCATCTTCATTATCTATATCACTCTGGAATTTCATCTTCATCAACTAATTCACTCTGGAATTTCATCTTCATCAACTAATTCCCTCTGGAATTTCATCTTCATTAACTAATTCACTCTGGAATTTCATCTTCATCAACTAATTCACTGTGGAATTTCATCTTCATTAACTAATTCACTCTGGAATTTCATCTTCATTAACTAATTCACTCTGTAATTTCATCTTCATTAACTAATTCACTCTGGAAATTCATCTTCATTAACTGATTCCCTCTGGAATTTCATCTTCATTAACTAATTCCCTCTGGAATTTCATCTTCATTAACTAATTCACTCTGGAATTTCATCTTCATTAACTAATTCACTCTGGAATTTCATCTTCATTAACTAATTCACTGTGGAATTTCATCTTCATTAACTAATTCACTCTGGAATTTCATCTTCATTAACTAATTCACTGTGGAATTTCATCTTCATTAACTAATTCACTGTGGAATTTCATCTTCATTAACTAATTCACTCTGGAATTTCATCTTCATTAACTAATTCACTATGGAATTTCATCTTCATTAACTAATTTACTGTGGAATTTCATCTTCATTAACTAATTCACTCTGGAATTTCCTCTTCCTTAACTGATTCCCTCTGGAATTTCCTCTTCCTTAACTGATTCCCTCTGGAATTTCATCTTCCTTAACTGATTCACTCTGGAATTTCATCTTCATTAACTAATTCACTCTGGAATTTCCTCTTCATTAACTAATTCACTCTGGAATTTCATCTTCATTAACTAATTTTACTGTGGAATTTCATCTTCATTAACTGATTCACTCTGGAATTTCATCCTCATTAACTAATTTACTGTGGAATTTCATCTTCATTAACTAATTCACTCTGGAATTTAATCTTCATTAACTAATTCCCTCTGGAATTTCATCTTCATTAACTAATTCACTCTGGAATTTCATCTTCATTAACTAATTCACTCTGGAATTTCATCTTCATTAACTAATTCACTCTGGAATTTCATCTTCATTATCTAATTTACTGTGGAATTTCATCTTCATTAACTAATTCACTCTGGAATTTCATCTTCATTAACTGATTCACTCTGGAATTTCATTTCATTAACTGATTCACTCTGGAATTTCATCTTCATTATCTAATTCACTCTGGAATTTCATCTTCATTAACTAATTCACTCTGGAATTTCATCTTCATTAAGTAATTCACTCTGGAATTTCATCTTCATTAACTAATTCACTCTGGAATTTCATCTTCATTAACTGATTCACTCTAGAATTTCCTCTTCCTTAACTGATTCCCTCTGGAATTTCATCTTCATGAACTAATTCACTCTGGAATTTCATCTTCATTATCTAATTCACTCTGGAATTTCATCTTCATTAACTAATTCACTCTGGAATTTCATCTTCATTAACTAATTCACTCAGGAATTTCATCTTCATTAAGTAATTCACTCTGGAATTTCATCTTCATGAACTAATTCACTCTGGAATTTCATCTTCAATAACTAATTCACTCTGGAATTTCATCTTCCTCAACTAATTCACTCTGTAATTTCATCTTCATTAACTGATTCACTCTAGAATTTCCTCTTCCTTAACTGATTCCCTCTGGAATTTCATCTTCATTAACTAATTCACTCTGGAATTTCATCTTCATTAAGTAATTCACTCTGGAATTTCATCTTCATGAACTAATTCACTCTGGAATTTCATCTTCAATAACTAATTCACTCTGGAATTTCATCTTTATTAACTAATTCACTCTGGAATTTCATCTTCATTATCTAATTCACTCTGGAATTTCATCTTCATTAACTAATTCACTCTGGAATTTCATCTTCATTAAGTAATTCACTCTGGAATTTCATCTTCATTAAGTAATTCACTCTGGAATTTCATCTTCATTAACTAATTCACTCTGGAATTTCATCTTCATTAAGTAATTCACTCTGGAATTTCATCTTCATGAACTAATTCACTCTGGAATTTCATCTTCAATAACTAATTCACTCTGGAATTTCATCTTCCTTAACTAATTCACTGTGGAATTTAATCTTCATTAACTAATTCCCTCTGGAATTTCATCTTCATGAACTAATTCCCTCTGGAATTTCATCTTCATTATCTAATTCACTCTGGAATTTCATCTTCCTTAACTAATTCACTGTGGAATTTAATCTTCATTAACTAATTCCCTCTGGAATTTCATCTTCATTAACTAATTCACTCTGGAATTTCATCTGCATTAACTAATTCACTCTGGAATTTCATCTTCATTAAGTAATTCACTCTGGAATTTCATCTTCATTAACTAATTCACTCTGGAATTTCATCTTCATTAAGTAATTCACTCTGGAATTTCATCTTCATGAACTAATTCACTCTGGAATTTCATCTTCAATAACTAATTCACTCTGGAATTTCATCTTCCTTAACTAATTCACTGTGGAATTTAATCTTCATTAACTAATTCCCTCTGGAATTTCATCTTCATGAACTAATTCCCTCTGGAATTTCATCTTCATTATCTAATTCACTCTGGAATTTCATCTTCCTTAACTAATTCACTGTGGAATTTAATCTTCATTAACTAATTCCCTCTGGAATTTCATCTTCATTAACTAATTCACTCTGGAATTTCATCTTCATTAACTAATTCACTCTGGAATTTCATCTTCATTATCTAATTCACTCTAGAATTTCATCTTCATTAACTAATTCACTCTGGAATTTCATCTTCATTAACTAATTCACTCTGGAATTTCATCGTCATTAACTAATTCACTATGAAATTTCATCTTCATCTGGAATTTTATCTTCATTAACTAATTCACTCTGGAATTTCATCTTCATTAAATAATTCCCTCTGGAATTTCATCTTCATTAACTAATTCACTCTGGAATTTCATCTTCCTTAACTAATTCCCTCTGGAATTTCATCTTCATTAACTAATTCACTCTGGACTTTCATCTTCATTAACTAATTCACTCTGGACTTTCATCTTCATTAACTAATTCACTCTGGAATTTCATCTTCATTATCTAATTCACTGTGGAATTTCATCTTCATTAACTAATTCACTCTGGAATTTCATCTTCATTAACTAATTCACTCTGGAATTTCATCTTTATTAACTAATTCACTCTGGAATTTCATCTTCATTAACTAATTCACTCTGGAATTTCATCTTTATTAACTAATTCACTCTGGAATTTCATCTTTATTAACTAATTCACTCTGGAATTTCATCTTTATTAACTAATTCACTCTGGAATTTCATCTTCATTAACTAATTCACTCTGGAATTTCATCTTTATTAACTAATTCACTCTGGAATTTCATCTTTATTAACTAATTCACTCTGGAATTTCATCTTCATTAACTAATTCCCTCATGAATTTCATCTTCATTATCTAATTCACTGTGGAATTTCATCTTCATTAACTAATTCCCTCATGAATTTCATCTTCATTAACTAATTCACTCTGGAATTTCATCTTTATTAACTATTTCACTCTGGAATTTCATCTTCATTAACTAATTCACTCTGGAATTTCATCTTTATTAACTAATTCACTCAGGAATTTCATCTTCATTAACTAATTCACTCTGGAATTTCATCTTTATTAACTAATTCACTCTGGAATTTCATCTTTATTAACTAATTCACTCTGGAATTTCATCTTTATTAACTAATTCACTCTGGAATTTCATCTTCATTAACTAATTTACTCTGGAATTTCATCTTCATTAACTAATTCACTCTGGAATTTCATCTTTATTAACTAATTCACTCTGGAATTTCATCTTCATTAACTAATTCACTCTGGAATTTCATCTTTATTAACTAATTCACTCTGGAATTTCATCTTTATTAACTAATTCACTCTGGAATTTCATCTTTATTAACTAATTCACTCTGGAATTTCATCTTTATTAACTAATTCACTCTGGAATTTCATCTTCATTAACTAATTCACTCTGGAATTTCATCTTCATTAACTAATTCACTCTGGAATTTCATCTTTATTAACTAATTCACTCTGGAATTTCATCTTCATTAACTAATTCACTCTGGAATTTCATCTTTATTAACTAATTCACTCTGGAATTTCATCTTCATTAACTAATTCACTCTGGAATTTCATCTTCATTAACTAATTCACTCTGGAATTTCATCTTTATTAACTAATTCACTCTGGAATTTCATCTTTATTAACTAATTCACTCTGGAATTTGTCGTATTTCCATTTGCAATTTTATATTATAAGATTATTTTTATGAAAGATTGTTTAGTGCAAGATTACTTAGTGTTATTAAATCGAGGTTTGTTGACTAAAGGTTTAAAGGCCTCTCATGGATGACAGAGGCAAGGGACAGTGACATTGTCCTATCAAGCAGGACAATGCCCCAGAGACTGATTATAGAGATTTATAATCAGCGCCTAAGCCCCCTCTCCACCCAAGCTAGGACCAAGGAGGGCCAGGCAATGGCTGCCAATGACTGAGCAGATAGACCTATCAGCTCTCCAAAACCTCCCATCATTAGCTCACAAGGATGGTGAGATTGCAGTGACCAAAGGAACTAACGAGTTTTGAGCGGGACTCGAACATTAGTCTGGCGTTCACCAGTCAGGGACGTTACCACATCGGCCACCGCAACCCTTTAAGGGATGAGGTCCTTTTGAAATGATGAAGGTGAATGAATGTTAAAAGGATAAGGGTAAAATATATAATTCAAAGTGTTACACTGAAGTCTAAGGAAGGGCTGGGGGGTCAATGTACCTTGTTCAAGGCAGCTATACTTATGTTTATCCAGAAATTAGGGTAATATACATTATTTAATGGTGTTATAAGGCAATGAGTGAGGTAATGGAGGTTAATGTAAATAATTATCATTATTTTATTATTAATAATATTACTATTATTATCATTATTGTTAGTATTATTATTATTATTGTTATTATTATTATTATTATTATTATTATTATTATTATTATTATTATTATTATTATTAATTGCTAAGCTACAACCCTAGTTGGAAAAGCAGGATGCTATAAGCTCGAAAGATACAATTATTATTATTATTATTATTATTATTATTATTATTATTATTATTATTATTATTATTATTATTAATTGCTAAGCTACAACCCTAGTTGGAAAAGCAGGATGCTATAAGCTCGAAAGATCCAATTATTATTATTATTATTATTATTATTATTAATTGCTAAGCTACAACCCTAGTTGGAAAAGCAGAATGCTATAAGCTCGAAAGATCCAATTATTATTATTATTATTATTATTATTATTATTATTATTATTATTATTATTATTATTATTAATTGCTAAGCTACAACCCTAGTTGGAAAAGCAGAATGCTATAAGCTCGAAAGATCCAATTATTATTATTATTATTATTATTATTATTATTATTATTATTATTATTATTATTAATTGCTAAGCTACAACCCTAGTTGGAAAAGCAGGATGCTATAAGCTCGAGGGATCCAACGAGGATAAGGAAAAATGAAATACTTTAAGAACAGTAACAGCACTGAAATTAGAAATTATTTGCCATATAAATTTGATGGTATTTTCATGGGGTTGGTGAATGAATGAATGAATGATTTAAAGTTTTCAGGCATCCTGACATCTAAGGTCATTGACGCCGGGGGGTTGGTGAGACAGGTTAAAAGGTTAGATAGCTAAATTCATACCAGATGTGATTCAGTGTACAAGCAGGAGCCTTAAGCGATAATGTCATTAAAGACTGATTGATGTAAGTTTTGAGCTTCTGTCCAGATTTAATGAGAAATGGTAAAAGGTTACATAGAGAAAGAATTTCATACCGAATAGGATTTAGAAAAAAGGTGGAAACTTGACAGTGACGTTGCCCTATCGAACGGGACAATGCCCCAGAGACTGATGATTAGCGCCCAAGCCCCATCTCCACCCAAGCTAGGACCAAGGAGTGCTAGGGAATGGCTGCTGATGACTGAGCAGATAGACTTATAAGGGCCCCCCCCCATCCTTAGCTCACAAGGATAGTGAGGATGCAGTGACTAGAGGAACTAACGAGTTTGAGCGGGACTCGAACATTGGTCTGGCGTTCACCAGCCAGGGACGTTACCACATTGGGCACCACAACCCTATGTATTTAACCTAACTAGAAGTGTAGATGCCTTTGACTTGCTTCACACAAGCGGTTTCTTGCCGCGCGGATCAAAAGTCACTGAAGCCGAATAAGGGCCTTTCACATGTTGCCGCAGTAATTTTCTATATATTCACTGCTAATCTGCACTGTTCCAGTGTGGCGGCTTATTAGCCGCTCGGTGGAAATCCGCTTGTGCGAAAACATGCCTCTTAATGAACGGAAATTTTCCCGTGCGGAAAAAAATCCTCTCTTGGGAAGCAAGTCTTACCCTATCATCCGAATTTCATATATTTCTTGGAGACTAGATTTATCAAGTATCTTTCAAAACAATACAAACTATATTGAAGAGAACTTAAGTAA
Organism: Palaemon carinicauda; assembly: GCF_036898095.1. NCBI lineage: Eukaryota > Metazoa > Arthropoda > Malacostraca > Decapoda > Palaemonidae > Palaemon > Palaemon carinicauda. The sequence goes on from NC_090753.1 coordinate 70,189,603, forward strand.
ATAAATTGACTAAAGAAAGGTTAAAACATCGGTAAGCTTGTCTTATAAATAGAGAGAAACTATGTCCATGTTGCTCAACTCCAAATTTAACTAAGATCTAACTCACACATGGAACTACAGCAGACTGAAACATTAGCATAGGAGCATAACCAAGTGAAGCAATTTGAATAAATGAAATAATAGGAGAATTGCACAGAGCGACATTGCAATGATGGTAATGGCGAATTAATTCCGTCGTTCGAAAGTTATATACTGGAACTGATTTAAATGAAGGATGCAGATACTACCGCTAGAGAGTTATGAGCTCCTTTGACTGTCCAGACAGTAATACATTTGATCCTTCTCTGGTTACGGCCCATTTTCTTTTGCCTACACACACACAGCGAATAGTCTTGCCTATTCTTTACATATTCTCTTCTCTGTTCTTATATCTGACAACACTGAGATTACCAAACAATTCTTCTTCACCCATGGGGTTACTGCACTGTAATTGTTCAGTGGTTACTTTCCTCTTGGTAAGGATAGAAGAGACTATTTAGCTATGGTCAGCAGCTCTTCTAGGAGAAGGACACTACAAAATCAAACCATTGTTCTCTTGGGTAGTGTTCTCTTCCATGAGGGTACTGACCAACTGTGTGTCACACGATCGTGCATAAATTATTTTGTATATATTATGCTTGTATCTGCGCTCTTCCCTCGCACTAAAAAGAACCTGAATAATCATGTCTGTGTGTCGCCTATGTAACATTGTCATTTTCTCTAACATGTATTTTCCTGTTGCCTTGAGGTTTTGTATATAAAGGAGAGTGTTCTTTAATAAAGTACTCAGTTGATTGTATCCTGCCTTTGAGTCATAACCTTTCTCTCGGCCGTCACATTGGTGACCCAGGAAGTCGACTCTACAGAAGTTGGCGCTGCGGCTGTTCCATTGAAACTTTCACCGTTCGCCAGCGGAGAGGCGTTTGCTTGGTTTCAGCGCGCAGAAGTCCAGTTTCGCATCAACAGCGTGACTCGCTCAACCACCAAAGCAGATTATGTTCTAGCGGTGATACCCGAGGACACCTTCCCAGAAATATCCGACTGGCTTTGTGAACAAGGAGACACCCCAATAGCATATGACGCCCTCAAAACATACCTTCTGCAGCAGTACTCGCCGTCGCCAGCCGCCCGTATAGCAAAGCTTTTTCAGCTCTCTCAACTACTGTTGGGGGACCAAAGGGCTTTGCTTGCCCTCAGGGAAATGACCAGTATCACTCGCCTTCAACCTGCCGCAGACAGCTCTCCTCGTGAGGTGAACCTACTTCGTGCCCTTTGGATACTCCGTTTACCCGGACCTATACGCGCTACCATACCCGATGTCGATAGTTTACCCATAAAGGACTTGATGACCAAAGCCGACGCCCTTATGGACAGCCACTTCAAGACCTCCATCAACGCCTCCACCCCTGACGAAGAGGATGCCTATTCAACGTCAACCGAAGCTGACAGGAATGCCGTAGGACATACACGCCTACCCCGTGTTTTGCTACTACCACTTCAGATTCGGGGCAACCGCGAAGAAATGTGTCGAGGATTGTCAGTGGCCAAAAAACGTGTAAGTAGGCCATCGCTCGTTGGCGGTGGCCTCCCATGTTTCTAATCTTTTCTTTTTACATGATGCAGGAACGGGTGTGCGATTTTTGGTAGACACGGGTGCTTGTCGTTCTCTTTTGCCAAGGAAACTGTTCAAGACATGACGTTGTCTGTCTACATCTGCCGACGTCCGCTTGGTAGCTGCCAATGGATCTGCGATACCCACCTACGGTTACGAGAACCTCACATTATCGTTCGGAAACGGTAAATTCAATGGGAAGTTTCTCGTTGCTGACGTCACAATGCCAATCCTCGGTGCGGATTTCCTCTCTCATTTCCACCTTCTGGTCGATGTCGCCCACCGACGATTGGTCAACGCAGACTCGTACTTGTCGACACCTCTTCAACCCGCCCCCTCTAACCTTGCTCTGCACATGAGTGCACCCACGGATGACTACGCACACCTCCTCACGTCGTACCCGGAAGTTTTCCGTCCAGAACTTCGTCAAACGCTCATGGTTCCTGACAAGCACGGTATTTATCACCATATCAAGACGACGGGACCCCCAGTCTTCGCAAAATTCAGACGTCTGCCACCGGAACGATTGGCAGCCGCCAAACAGACGTTCGCCAAAATGGAGAAAATGGGCCTTTGCCAAAAGGACTCCAGCCCATGGTCGTCACCCTTACACATCGTTCTGAAGAAAGACGGCTCCCTCCGTCCGTGCGGGGATTACAGGCGCCTGTACATGCAAACAGAACCGGATCACTACCCCCTTCCAAACATTGCCGACGTGACCTCCTACCTGCACAAAGCAAAGGTTTTCTCTATGCTCGATCTCCTGAAGGGGTATTATCAGGTGCCTATGAACCCAGAAGACATCCCCAAGACTGCCATCACCACTCCGTTTGGTACATACAGCTTCAATTACTCCTGTTTTGGCCGTCGTAATGCTGGGGCCACGTTTCAACGTCTCATGGATGGCATCTTAGGGGACCTCCCTTTCTGTGTATGTTATGTGGACGACATACTTGTGTTCTCCTCCTCAAAAGAGGAACACCTCCGTCACCTGCGCATCGTGCTCGACCGCCTGCAACAAAACGGCCTTGTAGTCCGGTACGACAAGTGTACCTTTGGCGCCAACGAAGTGTCGTTCTTAGGGCACCGTATCACTCCTGAAGGACTCCACCCCCTCCCTGAGAAGGTAGCAGCCATTCAGAACTTCCCCGTGCCCTCGATCGTCAAAGCTCTGCAGGAATTCTTGGGCATGATCAACTATTATCACCGTTTTCTGCCAGCCATTGCCGCCACTCTTGCTCCCTTCTATGCCTCCCTCAAGGGCAAGCCAAAGGACCTGAAGTGGGGTCCCCTTCAAGAAGCAGCCTTCTGCAATGCTAAGAAGGCCCTATCAACTGCTGCGGCTCTCACTTTTCCTATCCCATATGCCCCTCTCCTTCTCTCCACCGATGCCAGCAACGTCGCTATTGGTGCAGTACTCGAGCAGGTGGTCAACGGCTCGCCCCGCCCATTGGCCTTCTTCAGCAGAAAACTGTCCAAGGCAGAATCGGGCTATCCTACCTTCATCGAGCATTGCTGGCAGTGCACTTGGCTGTCCGTCACTTTCGTCATTTCTTAGAAGGTATGCCCTTCGTCATTCGCACAGACCATATGCCTCTGGTGCACGCCTTTACTCGACAGTCTGATGCCTGGTCCGCCCGGCAACGCCGACATCTCTCTGCCGTGGCTGAATACAATTGCACCCTTCAATACGTCCTTGGGAAAATGAATCCCGTTGCCGATACCCTGTCAAGAAACACGTTGGCTGCCGTTCAACTGGTATTGGATTACAACGCCCTGGCTGAAGCCCAACGACGGATCCAGAATATCAAGCATGTAGGACATCCTGCACGTCCCTCCGTTGGGAAGACTTCCCCCTCGACTACTCCTTCACCACCCTCCTCTGTGACGTTAGTACTGGCAGACCATGACCTTGGATTCCTGCTACCATGCGCCGACAGGTGTTTGATTTCATTCACGGCCTTTCACATCCCTCGTGCCGTTCTACTGCACAGCTGCTGAAGGCAAAGTTCATTTGGCACGGCATTTCTAAGGATGCTAAGGATTGGGTCCGTGCGTGTACTTCTTGCCAAACTTCCAAAGTACATCGACACACGGATTCAGGAGTGGGCACCTTTCCTCAACCTCAGCGTCGTTTCGCACACATTCACGTCGACGTTGTGGGCCCCCTACCCACATCACAAGGACATCGTTACTTGTTTACCATCATCAACCGCTCCACCCGTTGGCCTTAAGCCATTCCCATGGAAACTGCAACGTCCACCTCATGTACATCTGCCTTACTCTCTGGATGGATTGCAAGATTTGGTATCCCTGAGCATATTACTTCTGACAGAGGAACCACTTTCACCTCTCAATTGTGGACATCATTAGCGAATCTCCTGGGCATCACCCTACATCAGATAACGGCCTATAACCCCGCTGCCAATGGAATGGTTGAACGCTTTCATCGCACTCTTAAAGCAGCTTTGATGTCCCGCTGCAAGGATTCAAACTGGTTTACTCAGCTTCCCTGGGTCCTTCTGGGACTAAGGACCACTCCTAAAGACGCCCTCGACGTCTCGGCAGCTGAAATGGTGTATGGCGACCCGTTGGTCGTAACTGCCGAATTTTTTCCTTCTACAATCTCCTCTGATGATCTCCAGCGCATACGTCACGTCGTGGGAAAATTTACTCCATGCCGCCAGACTTACATGCCCCTAGCGAAGCATCACATACCAACAGACTTGCATTCTGCAACGCACATCTTCCTGCGCAACGACTCTACCAAGCCACCGCTAACGCCCCTTTCCTTGTAATCCGACGCAGTCCGAAAGCATTCCTACTAAACATTCGTGGCAAAGAAGACTGGGTCTCCATTGATCGTCTAAAACCTGCTTATCTACTGCCAGATGACCCGCCTACAGTTTGCCTCTCTAGATCAGGGCGCCCTATTTAACATGTACAGTATGTCATTTTTAGGGGGGGAAGCCATGTACCAACCGTGTGTCACACGATCGTACATAAATTATTTTGTATATATTATGCTTGTATCTGCGCTCTTCCCTCGCACTAAAAAGAACCTGAATAATCATGTCTGTGTGTCGCCTATGTAACATTGTCATTTTCTCGAACATGTATTTTCCTGTTGCCTTGAGGTTTTCTATATAAAGGAGAGTGTTCTTTAATAAAGTACTCAGTTGAATGCATCCTGCCTTTGAGTCATAACCTTTCTCTTGGCCGTCACAGTACACTCGGGCACACTATGCCATCTTACTTTTCTTTTTTTTTTTTTTTTTTTTTTTTTTTTTTTTTTTTTTTTTAGGAGATATTTATTTTATTGTTAGTATTCTTAAAATGTTTTATTTTTCCTTGTCTCCTTTCCTCACTGCGCTATTTTCCTTCTTGGAGCCCCTGTGCTTATAGCATTCTGTTTTTCTAGCTAGGTTTGTAGCTTAACAATTAATAATGATAGTAACAACAAAAATAATAATAATAATAATAATAATAATAATTAGTTATTTAAAATTGTAGTAATGAAGTTGAATTTCGTAATATGTAATAAGGTGGAGTACTGTTATTGAAGGAGTGAATGGTGAATGTGGTCCAGTATTCAAAAATGCCTGGTGATCGCCAGACTGGGGTTCGAGTCCCGCCCAAACTCTTTAGTTCCTTTAGTGTCTGCAACCTCACCATCCTTGTGAGCTAACGGGGAGCCAATAGGTCTACCTTCAGAGTCATCAACAGCCATTGCCTGGCCCTCCCTGGTCCTAGCTTGGTTGCTGATCATATTTAAATATAGTCAGTCTCTAGGGCATTGTCCTGCTTGCCAGGGCAAACTGGACAAGAGAAGTAAAGTCGGGGAGCAAATGGAATTAATGTAGTTCGCTTCTAAAATAGTTTTCAGAAATAATAATACTTCTAACACATTATTATTATTATTATTATTATTATTATTATTATTATTATTATTATTTCTATTATTATTGTTATTATTATTATAGCTAAGCTACAACCCTAGTTGGAGAAGCAAGATGCTATAAGCCCAAAGGCTTCAACAGGGAAAATAGCCTCAGTGAGGAAAGGAAATAAGGAAATAAATAAACGATATAAGAAGTAATGAACAGTTGAAATAAAATATTTTAAAAACTTTAACAACATTAAAACAGATATTTGATATATAATCTAGAAAAAAACTTATAATGGAAACTTTTTATTTTACATTTTCGTATGTATTTTTATTCCATTTGATACCTAAGATATCTTGTCTGTGAAATATGATTTTTGTCCTAATTTTATATATAAAATGATTTTTATGCTTTGAAGAATGCTCGCAGTTATGTATTTTTATTAGTAGATTTATAGAAAAAATAAAATGGCAACAATTTAATACCAAGAAATGAAAACGAATATTAAAGTAATCGAATTAAAGTGAGAGAGAGAGAGAGAGAGAGAGGAGAGAGAGAGAGAGAGAGAGAGAGAGAGAGAGAGAGAGAGAGAGAGAGAGAGAGAGAGAGTAGAGATACCTTAACATGGTGAAAAGGTTTGTGTATCACCATGATCAACAAAGCTGTACTAGTCAGGGCCACCCATACAAAGTTTGTTTGCTGTGATTAGACGAAGATCTCCCACCATCACCAATCCCTACTGGCCAGCGTGGTGATGAAAAATAGCTAAACCCCAGACATGAATAAGGACGTGACTGAGACCTTTATCCTACAGTGAACTAGAAAGGGATGCATTTGTTGTTTTGCAACTGACTCTTTCCTATCAACATGAATGTGCAATTTACTTCAATGCAATTTGCCATCATCCATTCATCTCTACATTTAACAGCGAGAAGAAGAAGAAGAAGAACAACAACAACAACAAGATGAAGAAGAAGATCAACAACAACACCACCAAGAACAACAACAACAACAAGATGAAGAAGAATGGCAACAACAACACCAAGAAGAAGAAGAAAAACAACAACAACAAAAACAAAACAACAACAGCAACAAGATGAAGAAGAAGAAGAACATCAACAACACCAAGAACATCACCAACAACAAGATGAAGAAGAACAGCAACAACAACACCAAGAAGAAGAAGAACAACAACAACAACAAGACGAAGAAGAACAACAACAACAGCACCAAGAAGAAGAAGAAGAACAACAACAACAATAACAACAACAACAACAAGATGAAGAAGAAGAAAAAGAAGAAAGGCTGTTCATCTCCCTGGACTATATCAGTGCCCATAGAATTTGTAGAGTCGCCGAGGGAGAAAAAAGGGAATACCAATTTCTCGAAAGGAGACTTTCCGTCCTCCATAGAGTCAGTAACCATTTTAAGATTGAAGAGAAAACTCTCCAGAGAGGAACATTTTGCCGGGTGTGTTTACCTTAGGTGATGGTGTCGTTCGAAGGAGATTGGAAGAAACTCGCTACTCTATTTTTTGTTGGGTTTCTGAGCCCAAAAATAGTGTTTTTGTGTCTATGTTTAGTTGGGTTTCTGAGCCCAAAAATTGTGTTTTTGTGTCTTATGTTTTGTTGAGATTCTGAGCCCAGAAATTGTGTGGTTGTGATTGTGTGTTTCTATCTTTTGTTGGGTTTTTGAGCCCAAAAAGTTTGTGTTTGTGTCTATCTTTTGTTGGGTTTCTGAGCCCAAAAAGTTTGTGTTTGTGTCTATCTTTTGTTGAGATTCTGAGCCCAGAAATTGTGTGGTTGTGATTGTGTGTTTTCTATCTTTTGTTGGGTTTCTGAGCCCAAAAATTGTGTTTTTGTGTCTATGTTTAGTTGGGTTTCTGAGCCCAAAAAGTTTGTGTTTGTGTCTATCTTTTGTTGGGTTTCTGAGCCCAAAAAGTTTGTGTTTGTGTCTATCTTTTGTTGGGTTTCTGAGCCCTAAAATTGTGTTTTTGTCGATGTTTTCTTGGGTTTCTGAGCCCAAACATTGTGTGTTTGTGTTTTTGTGTGTGTGTTTTGTTGAGTTTCTGAGCCCCAAAATTGTGTGTTTATTTCTATCTTTTGTTGGGTTTCTAAGCTCAAAAATTGTGTATGTATGTGTGTTTGTGTATATTTTTTAAGGTTCCTGAGCCCAAAATTTGAGCGTTTGTGTCTATGTTTTGTTGGAGTTCTGCGCCCAAAAATTGTTTTTGTTGAAGGGTTTCTGAGCCTATTAATTGTGTTTGTGGGTTTGTAAGGTTTATCTTTTGTTTAGGGTCTGGGCCCTAAAATTGTGTGAGAGTTTTTCTTTCTATATTTGGTCTATCTTTTGTCAGGTATCTGAGCCCTAAAATTGTGTGTGTGTGTGTGTGTGTGTGTGTGTATGTACGTGTGTATGTACGTATGTCTGTCTGGGCTTTTGTTTACTCATGCAACCATGTTTACCAAAATCCCCAAGGGATTCATCGAATTTAATTTGATTCCCGACACGAGAGAGAGAGAGAGAGAGAGAGAGAGAGAGGAGAGAGAGAGAGAGAGAGAGAGAGAGAGAGAGAGAGAGAGAGAGAGAGAGAGAGAGAATATACAATCCACTGACTTGTTGCACAGCTCCCCCGAGACGAACGATCACGTGACTATGCAATTCGCTTGCAAAAGTGGAACACTGCAATATGTTGCATCGTTGAAAAGGGTTAAAAGAATTCGCGTTGCACACAAGTTGTTCTATGACGTAGGATTTGACTTCTTGTTTAAGGTTGTAGGTTGTATTTTGTTTAAGGTTGTAGATTGTATTCAGTCGATTCAGAAAAATCGTAAAGGTTGTATGTTCAATTGTGACCTAAATCGAGAAGCTGTTTAAAGGTTTAAAGGCCGCTCATGAATGGCAGAGGAAATGGACAGTGACATGACCCTATCAAGCAGGACAATGCCCTAGAGACTGACCCTAAAGAATTACTGCTTATGCCATGTTCTATTCGCGTAAAATTAGCAGTTGTGAATCGTTAGATTATTGGCTTTTATAACTTATGAAGTTACAGTTGATTTCATAATAATCTTTACACTGGAATATCTATGGATAGCATATTTAATGACGCCCTGTTTTAATGTTGTTAATGCTTCTTAAAATATTTTATTTTAGTTTTTCATTACTTATATCGTTTATTTATTTCTTTGTTTCCTCACTTTCCTTGCTTCATGTGA
>NC_090753.1:70200858-70203358 GCF_036898095.1 Palaemon carinicauda
TAGTCATAAGCTGGTGAGAAGGGGTAGGGAGGATTGAATATGTGTGTAATGTGCGTGTGCATGTATATCTATCTAAATATTTAGCCTTCATTTTTGACGGGTTGCGTAAACTATTATCTCATAGTATTAATTCAGAAAACAAAATCATTTATACAAACAGTAAATAAAGAAAGCATTAAATTTAGGCAACAACCTATCATGCTGTTCATGTCTTTTAGTTAGTATTTATTTAATTATGCCAATATAATTAACCTCCCCCCCCCGAGTGAAAAGACTTCTGCCTTATCTAATGACTAAGCCCGGACGGGTAGAGTTCATTTTCCTTTTAGGATGTGAGCACGTTCTCTCTATAAACATCCCATTCATATGCACACGTTCTTGCGGAAAGGTTGTTGATACGCTACCTGTAGTGAAAGGTTACGTTCTCTCTCTCTCTCTCTCTCTCCTCTCTCTCTCTCTCTCTCTCTCTCTCTCTCGTGTGAGTGTTATGGGAAATATCACCAATGAAAGAAAGAAATTCTGAGGAGGTACAGAAATTGAAACCTCCAAATAAACCGGTATATGGAGTTCTCTCTCTCTCTCTCTCTCTCTCTCTCTCTCTCTCTCTCTCCTCTCTCTCTCTCTCTCAGTGGTGAAATTATCCTTGCCACTGATGTGAGAGAGAGAGAGAGGAGAGGAGAGAGAGAGGAGAGAGAGAGAGAGAGAGAGAGAGAGAGGAGAGAGAGAGAGAGAGAGAGAGAAAAAAAAAATTGGAAAAGACAGAAATCGAAACCTTGAATGAATAGTTGTGTTGGATTTTCCTCTCTCTATCTCATCAGTATGAAGGATAATCCCGTCAGAGAGAGAGAGAGAGAGAGAGAGAGAGAGAGAGGGAGAGAGAGAGAGAGAGAGAGAGAGAGAGAGAGAGAGGTGGACGGACAAACAGAAAATTGGAAGACAGAAATCGTAACCTTAAGCTGAATAGGTATATTGGAATTTTTCCTCTCTATCTCGGAGAGAGAGAGAGAGAGAGGGGAGAGAGAGAGAGAGAGAGAGAGAGAGGAGAGAGAGAGAGAGAGAGAGAGAGAGAGAGAGAGCTAATTAAAGGAATGTCAACGTCAGGGACCAAAAAGTTTTTGCTGATTTCCGAACTCGACGATTGAGAAGCAAATCTCCCACTGAGATTTTTTTTTTCGTCTTTCGGATCCAACTACATCCAGATTAATACTGGCTGATGTCCCACATGTCGAAGACAGAGCTTCAGAATCCCTTTTTTTTTAATGGAATCTTAATGGAGTTTTGATAGGTCATTTAAGTGAGCATCAGATTTGCACTTTCGAAATTTTTTTGGTTGGGTAAATTTGAGTTTTAATTATTTTTATTCATCAGATTTGCCTTTGTAATGATGAAATAATTATTAATGGATTATCTTTTAGAAAAATTGAATATACTTTTTATATTAATTAATCCTTTTACCCCCACTATAAGGTCAAATTTTAGCACCTTTTGCTATATATATTTTTTTTGAATTGCTCTAACAGGCTTAATTTTTGTCCTAGAGAGGTCAGGTTGGTCTCATTCTTTTGGAAAATGCCTGAAGTTTTTCATAGAATTATCAAAAATATGTAAAAAACATGTAATTAACAGTACCGGTACGTCCTTTGGGGGTAAAAGGGTTAAGTATTGTGTATTATCAAGGTCTCCTTTTGATACGATTTATTATAATGACGAAACAGATTTTCAAGGTAATCTAAAGGTAAAAGGCAGCTGCATTTAAGGAAGTGGCCACATGCTCAAATTTAAGCCCTGGTTGCTAGATATATAGATGAAGATAGAGGTAGTTCTTTAGGTAATTCTAAGGTAATTTCGCTTTTACGAAATTCCGAGCTTCAAGTTTCAAGGTAATCTAAGGTAAAAAGCAGCAGCATTTAAGGAAGTGGCCACATGTTCAACTTTATGCCCTGGTTGCTAGATATACAGATGAAGATAGAGGTAATTCTTTAGGTAATTTCGGTTTTAGGAAATTGAGAGCTTCAAATTTAAGGAAATTAGAAAATTTTTAAGGTAATCCAAGGTAAAAAGTGTCGCATCTAAGGTAGGGGCCACACGTTCAAGTTTAAACCCTGCTCTCGTTTTACCTTTACAAATTCAATGCGTTCACCAAAAAAAAAAAAAAAAAAAAAAAAAAAATCTACCCTTTTCCTGTATAGATAAAAAAAATCTATGCAACTTTTATCAAAATGATTACATTTTCATTTGACACATCAAAAAAATTGTACATACAAAACTTTGCCTTAAAATTCACTGCTAACATCCCTTACTTTTACAGTTCTTCCCCTATGGAAACTTTCAGTTCTGGTTTTTGTTAAATGTTTTGTTCAGAAAAAAATTATTTTTATTATTGATAAGGAAGGTAAAAAAAAAAAGCTGAATGTCAACAATACAGTGCATATTTGGGTACCTGCAGCAGGGCTGGATGCGTGAACCAAAAAACCCTTCCTCTCCCATCTCGTCCTTTCCC
>NC_090753.1:70208358-70210858 GCF_036898095.1 Palaemon carinicauda
AGAGAGAGAGAGAGAGAGAGAGAGAGAGAGAGAGAGTGAGAGAGAGAGAGAGAGAGAGAGAGAGTGAGAGAGAGGCTAATTTCTTTTCAAGAAAAAGTACCAATTTCTAAAAATCCAACTATAAAAACCAAAAAAAAAAAAAAACATCGCATGAAATATTGTCTGAATTCCCAATATGATATAGACAATGCAAATAAACGTGTTATTAACCCCAGGAATTTTATATATGTTTTTGGAATCTCTATAAACATGCTCCTGATATTAGAAACTTCATTCAGTAATTGAGTCAGATTTTAATAGAAAGTTTTTTTATCTTTTTGTAGATATCCGGGGAATGAATCGTCCTCCAAAGTTAAGACAACACAGGAAGTGGATATGAGAATATGTCAATCTTGGAGTGTCTTATAAGGTAAAGTTATATTTCAACTCTTCTCTTTAGATTGAATTATTTTGATTTTAAATACAATTTATACAATTTGTCAATCTTGGAGTGTCCTATAAGGTAAAGTTATATTTCAACTCTTCTCTTTAGATTAAATTATTTTAATTTTAGATAATTTATACAATTTATCAATCTTGGAGTGTCTTATAAGGTAAAGTTATATTTCAACTGTTCTCTTTAGATTAAATAATTTTGATTTAAGATGCAGTTTATCAATCTTGGAGTGACCTAATAATCACATTAAATTATATTGATTTTAGATAGAATTTATACAGTTTATCAATCTTGGAGTGTCTTATAAGGTAAATTTATATTTCATCTGTTCTCTGTAGATTAAAATATTTTGATGTTAGGTACAATTTATACAATTTGTCAATCTTGGAGTGTCTTATAAGGTAAAGTTATATTTAAACTTCTCTTTAGATTAAATTATTTTGATTTTAGATACAATTTATACAATTTATCAATCTTGGAGTGTCTTATAAGGTAAAGTTATATTTAAACTGTTCTCGTTACATTAAATTATATTGATTTTAGATACAATTTATACAATTTGTCAATCTTGGAGTGTCTTATAAGGTAAAGTTATATTTAAACTGTTCTCGTTACATTAAATTATATTGATTTTAGATACAATTTATACAATTTGTCAATCTTGGAGTGTTATATAAGGTAAAGTTATGTTTCAACTGTTCTTGTTACATTAAATTATATTGATTTTAGATAGAATTTATACAATTTATCAATCTTGGAGTGTCTTATAAGGTAAAGTTATATTTAAACTGTTCTCGTCACATTAAATTATATTGATTTTAGATAATTTATACAATTTATCAATCATGGAGTGTCTTATAAGGTAAAGTTATATTTAAACTGTTCTCTTTAGATTAAATTATTTTGATTTTAGATACAATTTATACAATTTGTCAATCTTGGAGTGACCTATAAGGTAAAGTTATATTTAAACTATTCTCGTTACATTAAATTATATTGATTTTAGATAGAATTTATACAATTTGTCAATCTTGGAGTGTCTTATAAGGTAAAGGTATATTTCAACTGTTCTCTTTAGATTAAATTATTTTTATTTTAGATACAATTTAAACAATTTCTCAATCTTGGAGTGTCTTATAAGGTAAAGTTATATTTCAACTGTTCTCTTTAGATTAAATTATATTGATTTTAGATACAATTTATACAATTTATCAATCTTGGAGTGTCTCATAAGCCATGATTATATTTCAACTGTTCTCTTTTGTTTAAATCATTTTGATTTTAGATATAATTTATACAATTTGTCACTAAGAGTTTGATTAAGCAAATCAAAGGTTTCTCAGTTGTTTAGCTTAGAACTTAAAGGTATCACTTATGTACTTAAAGGTTGTGACATATTGTTCAGATGCACCAGTTAGATGCTAACTATAACAACAGTTTCAGTGAAAGAAGGTTATACAAATTAAAACAGATTGATACAAGCACATAAAGGCTGAAACATGTTATCAGTGCGAGGGGAGAGCGATTAACGACAATATATATATATATATATATATATATAAAGAAATGCCCTTACATTGTATGAGCGTGTAATATGCGTGCGGTACAATATAATTTGGTCTCCAAGACTTTCTATTTTTTGTACCCTTATTTGGTCTCCAAAACTTTCTTTTTTGGTCTCCGAGATTGTATTGGTCTTCAAGATTTTTTTTTCTTATTTTGAAGACTTTCTTTATTGGTCTCCAAGACTCTCTTTTGGTCTCAGAGAATTTCTTTATTCGTGTCTAAGACTTTCTTTTTTAGTCTCCAAGACTTTCTTTTTTGGTCTTTAAGACTCTCCTTTTTGGTCTCCAAGACTTTCTTTATTGGTCTCCAAGACTTTCTTTTTTGGTCTCCAAGACTTTCTTTTTTGGTCTTTAAGACTTTCCTTTTTGGTCTCCAAAACTTTCTTTATTGGTCCCCAAGACTTGTTTTTTGGTCTTTAAGACTTTCCTTTTTGGTCTTTAAGACTTTCTTTATTGGTCTCCAAGACCTTTCTTTATTGGTCCCCAAGACATTTTTTTT
>NC_090753.1:70220858-70223283 GCF_036898095.1 Palaemon carinicauda
AGAACAGTAACAACATTAAAATAAATATATCTTATAAAAACTAAAAAAAAATTCAAAATAACAAGAGGAAGAGAAATGAGATAAAATAGCGTGTGCGAGTGTACCCTCAAGCAAGAGGAACTCTAACCCAAGATAGTGGAAGACTATGGCATTGCCCAAGACTAGAGAACAATGGTTTGGTTTTGGAGTGTACGAGCGTGTACGAAACACGTGCGGTACAAGTATATATATAAATATATATGTATATATATATTATATATATATATATATATATATATATATATATATATATTATTATTATTATTACTTGCTAAGCTACAACCCTAGTTGGAAAAGCAGAATGCTTTAAACCGAGGGTCCCCAATAGGGAAAATAGCCCAGTGAGGAAAGGAAACATGGAAAAATAGAATATTTTAGGTACAGTAACAACATTAAAAAAATATTTCATATATATATATATATATATATATATATATATATATATATATATATATATATATATATATATATATATGTGTGTGTGTGTGTGTGTGTGTCTGTGTGTGTGTCTGTGTATATATTTCTGCGTCAATAGTTATAGTAGATGACGTTAACATGAATAATGTTATTTTGATAAATTTCCCTTTAAACAAGGTAATAAACAAATCAACTGGTTAACACGAGTATTATGGATCCTGTACACCAATTAAAGCGAATATACATGAGTAATATCTCTATTTTATTTCTGAAAAAAAGTCCAAGTTTAAAGTGGGAGAAGAGGACGCTCTTCATGAAAAAGGGCGTGAGGGAATCTCCTGAAGGTCACGGTTAAAAATAGGATCGTAGGAGGGGAGAGATGATCTTGAGGCGTTAAGTGAAAGGTTAAGGAGAGAGAGAGAGAGAGAGAGAGAGAGAGAGAGAGAGAGAGAGAGAGAGAGAGAGAGAGAGTTTCTATCTTCTAAGAGTCTTACTTTCTCCATCATAAGCCTCAATACTATACGGTATTCTAAAAGTTTTATTCCAGTTGTGAGAAGATTGTGGAATGAACTTCTTACTGTAGAGTTGAATTGATGGAACTGCAGAGGCTCAAACTTGTGGCATGGTCTTCCACTGTCTTGGGTTAGAGTTCTCTTGCTTGAGGGTACACTCGGGCACACTATTCAATTTCTTTTCCACTTATTTTGTTAAACTTTTTATAGTTACTGTTCTTAAAATATTTGATTTTTCATTATTTCCTTTCGTCACTGGGCTGTTTTCCTGTTGGGGCCCCTGGGCTTATAGCATTCTGCTTTTCTAACTAGGTTTTGTAGCTTAGCAATTGATAATAATAATAATAATAATAATAATAATAATAATAATAATTATAATAATAATAATAATAAATGATTTTCAGTAGAACAGATTTACATAAATCTCGTTTCATAGTTTCTATATAACTCAACTATTTCACTAATCATAAATTTTATATATATTTTTCATTATATATAATTTTAGTTTATTCCTTCTTTCTCTATTTCCTTTCCTCACTGGGTTATTTGACCCATTGTGTATTTTAAAAAAAGTTTTTAAGGGATGCACATGAATGGCAGAGGTAAGGGCTCTCTCTCTCTCTCTCTCCTCTCTCTCTCTCTCTCTCTCTCTCTCTCTCTCTCTCTCTCTCTCTGCTTTTTTCCGTTTTCTTTTTCTAATTATTTTTCTTTTTTTTTCTTTTTCGTTCTTCTTTCTAGTTTTCTTTCTTTATTCTTTTTGTTTTTTCTCTATATCTTTTTCTCTTTTCCTTTTTCTCTCACTTTCTTTTTTCTCTTTTTCTTTCTTTTCTTTATCTTTCTCTTTCTTTTCTTTTTTCTAATTTTTCTTTTTATCTTTCTTTTTAGTCTTTTCTTTTTATCTTTCCCCCTCCCTTTCTTTCTCTGTCTCTCTCATATCTTTTTCTTGTTCTCTCTCTCTCTTTTCTTTCTTTTCTTTATCTTTCTCTTTCTTTTCTTTCTTTTTTCTAATTTTTCTTTTTATCTTTCTTTTTAGTCTTTTCTTTTTATCTTTCTCCCTCCCTTTCTTTCTCTCTCTCTCTCTCTCTCTCTCTCTCTCTCTCTCTCTCTCTCTCTCTCTCTGTGTGTGTGCATTGAACCCTTGCTATTCTTTTTAGTATTTTCTTTTCATCTTTCTCCTCCCTTTCTTTCTCTGTCTCTCATTCTTTTTCTTGTTCTCTCTCTCTCTCTCTCTCTCTCTCTCTCTCTCTCTCTCTCTCTCTCTCTCTCTCTCTCTCCTTTTTTCTCTTTTTTCTTTTTCCTAATTATTTTTCTGTTTTTTTCTTTTTCTTTCTTCTTTCTAGTTTTCTTTCTTTATTCTTTTTGTTTTTTCTCTATATCTTTTTCTCTTTTTCTTTTTCTCTCACTTTCTTTTTTCTCTTTTTCTTTCTTTTCTTTATCTTTTTCTTTTTTCCCCTCTT
>NC_090753.1:70226283-70246283 GCF_036898095.1 Palaemon carinicauda
CACTTTGCCGTATTAGCTTTAACACATTGCCGTATTAGCTATAACACGTTGCAGTATTAGCTTCAACACGTTACCATATTAGCTTTAACACGTTGCCGTATTAGCTTTAACACGTTGCCGTATTAGCTTTAACACTTTCCCGTACTAGTTTTAACACGTTGGCGTATAAGCTATAACACATTGCCATATCATCTTCAACTCGTTACCATATTAGCATTAACACGTTGCCATATTAGCTTTAACATGTTGCCATATTAACTTCAACACCTTGTTGTATTTGCCTTAACAACTTGCCGTAATAACTTTAACACGTTGCCGTATTAGCTTTATCACAGTGCCATATTAGCTCTAACACATAGCCGTATTAGCTTTAATACGTTGCCGTATCAGCATTAACACGCTGCCATATTAGCTTTAACACATTGCCGTATTAGCTTTAACACAGTGCTAAATTTGCTCTAACACGAAGCCGTATTAGCTTTAACATTTTGCCATATTAGCTTTAACACGTTGCCGTATTAACTTTAACGTGTTGCTGTATTAGCTCTAACATGTTGTCGTATTAGCTGTAAAACCTTGCCGTATTAGCTTTAACACTTTGTCGTATTAGCTTTAACACATTGCCGTATTAGCTCTAACACATTGCCGTATTAGCTTTACCACTTTGCCGTGTTAGCTCTAACACGTTGCCGTATTAGGTCTAACACCAAGGCATATTAGCTTTAACACTTTGTCGTATTATCTTCAAGACGTTGCCATATTAGCTCTAACACATTGTCATATTAGCTCTAACATGTTGCCGTATTATATTTAACACTTTGCCGTATTATATTTAACACTTTGCCGTATTAGCTTTTAACACCTTGCCATATTTGCGTTAACAATTTGCCTTATTAGCTTTAACACCTTGCCATTTTTGCATTAACACTTTGCCGTATTAACTTTAACATGTTGCTGTATTAGCTATAACTCGTTGCCGTATAAGTTTTAACATGTGGCCAGATTTGCCTTAACATTTTGACGTATTACATTTAACACATTACCGTATTAGCTTTAACACGTTACCACATTAGCTTTAAAACGTTTCCGTATTAGCCTTAACATATACCTGGCGAATGAAAACTTTGCGAAATAAAATCATCCGTTGTTGCTCAGCACTCTCGCTTTTTGAAAGGACCTTGCCTGACAAGGTACAAATTAGCCCAACAAGAAAAGGAATGATCTTCCTAATCGGGTAGTTGAATCGGTGGATGCAGCGAATGTTTTTAGGATGAAGAGGCTGACATAAATCTCTTTTAGTTTACAGAGCAAAGATCTGTTTTAATGTTGTTACTGTTCTTAAAATATTTTATTTCAATTTTCCAATACTTCTCTTGTAGTTTATTTATTTTCTTAATTCCTTTCCTCACTCTGATATTTTACTCTATTGAAGCCCTTGGGCTTATAGCGTCCTGCTTTTCTAACTAGGGTTGTTGGGTAGCAAATAATAATAATAATAATAATAATAATAATAATAATAATAATAGGTCAGGTGTGAAGGTAGCATTATGGATAAATGCAAGGAACTTGGACCAGAAGATCCAGTGCAAGTGCCAGGAGGAAATTCAACACCCGAGGTCAAACAATAAGTTAGAATTTAAAAGAAATTAATCAGCAATAGAAACTAAAGCCAAAAAGGATGATTGGACAAGAGTTAAAAGGGGGAAGCTAGGGTCCAAGGATAATAATAATAATAATAATAATAATAATAATAATAATAATAGGTCAGGTGTGAAGGTAGCATTATGGATAAATGCAAGGAACTTGGACCATAAGATCCAGCGCTTATTCCAGGAGGAAATTCAACACCTGAGGTCAAACAATAAGTTAAAATTTAAATAGGTGAAGCTAGGGTCCAAGGGACACTACTGCAAAGGCTTTTCAGTTCACATAGAGGACTTCTTCGGGCACTCTGACGTCGCTAACTTTCTGTAGTGGCTCTTTTTTTCTCGCAGGGTAAAGTAGATGTTGGACACAATAGAAAATGGAAATTATGAAGCTGTGGAATAGAATATCTTAACATTTTAAGGATATACACCAATTATTTAGCACTAAGACACGGTCTTCCCTTCTATCTAGAACGGAACAAAGATATTTAATACTTAAAAATTGTAATATACACGGTTAAAAAATCGTAATTTTAATCGGAAATTCTCCGTAAAATATAAGGTTTTCAGCCGTATTTCAGGAAAATAAAAGCGAGCGTAATTTTACCATACTTTGTTCTTATATTTTACGGGTTGTTGACCGTAATATCACTCCTTTACATCAATTAATCCGTTTTTAAAACAGTAAAAATCCTGGAATAACTATTGCCAAAGCGAGCGTAATTTTACCCTACTTTGTTCTTATATTCTACGGGTTGCTGACCGTAATATCACTCCTTTACATCAATTTATCCGTTTTTAAAACGGTAAAAATCCTGGAATAAATATTGCCAGGCATTTACCTTAGAACGGTAACCCTCCATTTCCGTAACATGAAAGGTAACCCTGGGTGAATTTCACCCGGTAATTAAATAATTAAAATAAAATACTTATCCTGAAAATCTTGTTATTTGGAACACATACGAATGAAATATAACTCCTTCTCTCTTATTGAGGCTATTATAAATGAAATCCTCCTGTAAATCATATTTTTATTTTTTTTTTCAAAAATACAGAAAAAAAATAGACTTTTCTTGGAGTACTTTACTAATTAAATTGACAAAAAAAAAAATTATTTCCGAATTTTGTTTTTTGTTGGTGTAGAACTCTCTACTGTCATGGGACTACGTACTG
Organism: Palaemon carinicauda; assembly: GCF_036898095.1. Classification (NCBI taxonomy): domain Eukaryota; kingdom Metazoa; phylum Arthropoda; class Malacostraca; order Decapoda; family Palaemonidae; genus Palaemon; species Palaemon carinicauda. Next base: position 70,229,103 of record NC_090753.1, read on the forward strand.
GCTGAATCCCATCTCTCAAGCTCGTATACAATCTGTATGGGAGACAGACAAAAAATGGTAAATTTTTTCAGTACATACCAAATTAATTTTTTTCTATTCAACACTTGCAGTATGGCAAATTATGCTTCAAATGACTCAAAGTACATCAATGAAACACATACAGTACTATATATACACTCACCTGTTAGATACAGTCACCACAGACGTGACGTGGCCCATGGGGTGATTAGGGCCTTCCCGAGCTGCAGCATGAATTTCTGGCGTGATATGACTTGCCCCCTCTTTCCATATTCTCCTTGTATAAAATGTAAGAGTTTACATTGGCAGCATTCACCATTCCATAAAAAATACAGAGTAACACTGGGAGAATTCCACCCGTATGTACAACATACGGGAACAGTAACCCTGGGAGAAATTCTCCCGAAATGCGTTCTAGCCAAAAAACCAGCCGAGAACGCGGGACCACACACCCTTCACCAACCAAGTCAGATAAGGCACTGAAGGTACTGAGCCACTGGAGTCCCTCCCCCAACCCCTTGGGGGGGTACTACGTCATTGCCAGATTCAGGTGGGTGAATATCTCCCCAGGTTACCATTCTAGGGTTAATGTAAATTTTTAAACAGTACAGGATTACTTATTCAGTGGACAGAGCGACTGCAGAAAAACTAATTTACTAAACACATTAAAATCCTCTGTAAAATTAATTATCCAACAGAGGAATAAGGATTAAATTGAGTCACTAAACCCACATAAATGTTCTTTTGTAAAGAAACTACATTTAATGCAACGATTTTGTCATAGACAAACCACAGGAGGTTGTTTTAAATATAAATAAATGTAAATATATTTAAATGGAAATTGTTTTAATAAAGTGTGATATATATATTTTGCACTATAAAAACAATTTTAAAATTTCAATTGTTAGGGAGGAAGAAGGGTAGGAAGTCCGAGAAATTGCTGAATGGGAACAAAATGCTCTTATAGATTTTCTATCATTGGGAATCATCCTCGACTCAACAGTAACAGGGTAAATAAAGCATCGACTATTGTACTATTCTTCACTCAGAGGCCTTTTCTAATAGAGGAAATACCCTGTAATAGTTTACAAACACTTTATATATATATATATATATATATATATATATATATATATATATATATATATATATATATATATATATATATACAACATACACATGAGATTACCCTGTAATAGTTTACAAACACTTTATAAATATATATATATATATATATATATATATATATATATATATATATATATATATATATATATATATATATAAATATATATCTATATATATCTATATCTATATCTATATATATATATATACACAATATACATATGAGATGTGCACCATAGCAGTACAAACCAAACTCAATCGAATCCCTCGTCAGGCTGGGAGGAGCGAAGAATGAAAAAGACCCCTTTTCTTTTTTGGATGTCGGCTACCCCCCAAAATTGGGGAAGTGCCTTGGTAAATAGAAAGGTAGACCATATACCTTTTCCTTCAGGAGGAGGTATTACCAAAATAATACTACTTTCAAATTTCTCAATAAGCCTTCAAGGCTCGCTTCAAGTGTGAAGCAGGATTGATACCTTGGGAAAAACCGTGCGGATTTTCAATCAATGAATATTCAATGAGGCCGTTCACACATTGCCCGCCTGGAAGAATTTCCGCGCGGTAGTAATTTACTAACCATGTGCACTGCTTGCCCGCTCGGTTCAAGTGTAGCGGCTTATAGAAACTACGAGGCCGCTCGGTGAAAATCCGCTCGTGTGAAGACACTCCTCCTGACGAGCGGAAATATTTCCGTACGGAAAAAAACCGTCCTTGTGAAACGAACCTAAGTGTTAGGTGGCTGGCCATATGGCCATATACTCCTTATCTTCCCTTAATAGATACTCGTACCTCTTTACAGCTGAGTGGATAAATATATATATATATATATATATATATATATATATATATATATATATATATATATATATATATATATATATATATATATCATTTCTGACTGAGGATACTTGAACGTGGTAAAAGGGTTGCTGTTTCGTCATGATCAGGTTGGTTTGCTGTCAGTCATCAAATTAAAGTCTCCCACCATCACCAATCTGCAGTGGTCAGCGTGCTGATGAACTTGGCCAAACCCCAGAAATGACTACGGACACGTCTCAGGCCTTCGTCCTGCCCTGGACTAGAAATGGCAACATTTGATATATATATATATATATATATATATATAATATATATATATATATATATATATATATATATATATATGTATGTGTGTGTGTGTGTGTGTGTGTGTGTGTGTACATTACACATCTGTGTGTGTACCTGTACGTGACAGTGAGATAGTGCTACAGTCACCAAACTTGAAGAATGCAACCTGTTTTATACAAGAACTTGACACACATTTAACCCAGTCCTTTGTCAGCTACAGCAAAGGTGGCATTGTTCAGTACTGTGATGTGCGGACGGAAAAGTACTACATTATGCAAAAGGGGCATGCTGGGTTTTCTAGGCATTAAAGGGGGAGAGATAACCATGGCTAATTTTGATGGATTTCCTTCAACCGTTTCTCAAGCGATTTCTTAATTTCTTCTCTCATCTGTTATCAGTCTCTGCTTTCAGTTATTATCTTCTCCACCTCTTCTTATCGCCTTTTTCTCCATTCATGTTTTCTCTAGGAAATAGGTGTCAGTATTAAAACGCGCTGCCGGACTCGAAATTAGTTTTCGTTCGAAGTCGGGTCATTGAAGCGACCTCGGTCTGAGAGATATTGACTTCATGTTTCAACGTGGATTATCAAACTCTCTCTCTCTCTCTCTCTCTCTCTTCTCCTCTCTCTCTCTCTCTCTCTCTCTCTCTCTCTCTCTCTCTCTCTCTCAGTTACAGGTCTAGGAGGGAAAGCCTTAATCCATTTTATCAAAAAACAGGGTTATAATCTCTCTCTCTCTCTCTCTCTCTCTCTCTCTCTCTCTCTCTCTCTCTCTCTCTCTCTCTCTCTCTCTCTCTCTCTCTCTCTCAGTTACAGGTCTAGGAGGGAAAGCCTTAATCCATTTTATCAAAAAACAGGGTTATAATCTCTCTCTCTCTCTCTCTCTCTCTCTCTCTCTCTCTCTCTCTCTCTCTCTCTCTCTCTCTCTCTCTCTCTCTCTCAGGCCTTAATCCATTTCATCAAAAAACTAGAATTTTAATTAATTTACAATTTTCTATTATAATTTAGCCAATATACTGTACACCCCTTTGAATTACTAACCTTTTTCTAAATTGTCTTATTTATTTTAGGTAGCTAACTTAATTAGTTTTAATTTATGCTACACTAGTGTACCTGACCCGTCAAAACTGACTGCTAAATATTTAGATAGAAATATACACACACAATTTCCGAGTGGGATACCTTAACGTGGGGAAAAGGTTTGTGTATCGCCACGATCAGCGAAGCTGTACTAGTCAGGGCCACCAATAATAGGTTGGTTTGCTGTAAGATATCAGACTAAAATCTATCACCGTCACCAATCAGCAGTGGCCATCATAGTGAGGAAAATGGCCAGACCCCGTACATTTAATGAGGACATGTCTGAGGCCTTTGTTCTGCAGTGGACTAGAAACGGATGCATTTCTTGTTGTATATATATATATATATATATATATATATATATATATATATATATATATATATATATATATATATATAATCTTAAAGACGAACTATTACCGCTTCTCTCTCTCTCTCTCTCTCTCTCTCTCTCTCTCTCTCTCTCTCTCTCTCTCTCTCTCTCTCTCTCTTAATTCTAAAGTTGTTCACATTCGTACACTATCCTTTGAACTATTCTTCTTCGATTCACTTCCAAATAAAATCCCAAAACATTTATTTAACTTCTCTCTTAATTTCTTCACCAACATCTCTACTAATCATTTTCTTTCTCATAAGGTTACATTACAACCTTTCTCACTTTTTATTCTTTTTATTTATCTTCCTTACGCCTCCCCTCTTCTTTCTTTTCTTCTTCTTCTTCTTCTTGGCAGTCGATAGAAATTTAAATTCCATTTTGGATGTAACCAAACGTTGGAGCCTGAAGCGGCCGATCTACAAAGCAAATTCAATTCTTGTTTACATTTTGAATTAACTTCCCCACGAGGAGGAGGAGGTGGAAGAGGAGGTGGAGGAGGAGGAGGAGGAGGTAGGGGAGGAGGAGGAGAAACCCAAATATTATTTCCCGTGACACCGTCTGATGAAAATCCTTCCGAGGGATCGTCAAGGTAGGATTCGGTTCTCTCGACCAAGATAGGAATTCCTCTTATTAATATTATTAATCAGGATGGTCAAGCTCTGGGGTAGGGGAAAGGGGAAAGGGGATAGGGGGAGGGGGAAGAAAATCCCCCCCCCCCCTTGCACTTTGTAGTAAAAATATGATGTTGGTCAGCAAGATGGAAGAATGACAAACAATATGGACGAGAAAAATAAAACAAGGGAAATAAGCAACTGGATGGATGAAAATAACCGAGAAGTGTCAAATTAAAAGGCTATAAAGTGGGTGCACCCATCAATATCGCTTAAAGTGGACCGGATGAAACGCACCTAATCGGTAGTAGGTAGTAGGTTGGCCGGGACCCCAGCCACCCGTTGAGATATTACCGCTGGAGAGTTATTTGGTCCTTTGACTGGCCAGACAGTACTACATTGGATGCTTCTCTCTGGTTACGGTTCATTTTTCCTATCTCTACACATACACCAAATAGTTTGGCATATTCTTTCCACATTCTCCTCTTCTCATACACCTGACAACACTGAGTTTACCTAACAATTCTCTCTGGTTACGGATCACGTTTCCTTTCTCTAAACATACATCGAATAGTTTGGCATATTCTTTCCATATTCTCCTGTCCTCATGCACCTGACAACACTGAGTTTACCTAACAATTCTCTCTGGTTACGGATCATTTTTCCTATCTCTACACATACACCGAACAGTTTGGCATATTCCTTCCACATTCTCCTCTTCTCATACACCTGACAACACTGAGTTTACCTAGCAATTCTTCTTCACTTACGGGGTTAACTACTACAACGAAATTGCTCAGTGGCTACTTTCCTCTTGGTAAGGGTAGAAGAGACTTTTAAAACTATGACAAGTAGCTCCTCTAGGTGAAGGATATTCTAAAATCAAACCATTGTTCTCTAGTCTTGATTAGTGCCATAGCCTCTGTACCATGGTCTTCAACTGTTATGGGATAGAGTTCTCATGCTTGAGGGTACACTTGGGCACGCTGTTCAATCTCCTTTCTCTTACTCAAAGTTTTTATAGTTTATATATGAAAGATCTATTTTAATGTTGTCACTGATCTTAGAATATTTTATCCTAATTGTTCATTACTTCTCTTGTAGTTAATTTCCTTATTTCCTTACCTTACTGGACTATTTTTCCCTATTGGGGCCCCTGGGATTATAACATCCTGATTTTCCAACTAGGACTTCTCTTGTTGTTAATTTCCTTATTTCCTTACCTTACTGGACTATTTTTCCCTATTGGGGCCCCTGGGCTTATAACATCCTGATTTTCCAACTAGGACTTCTCTTGTTGTTAATTTCCTTATTTCATTACCTTACTGGACTATTTTTCCCTATTGGGGCCCTTGGGCTTATAGCATCCTGATTTTCCAACTAGGGTTAAAGTTTAGCTAATAATAACAACAACAACAACAACAACAATAATAATAATAAGAATAACAATAATAAAGAATATTATTATTATTATTATTATTATTATTATTACTTACTAAGCTACAACCCTAGTTGGAAAAGCAGTATGCTATAAGCCCTGGGGCTCCAACAGGAAAAATAGCTCAGTGAGGAAAGGAAAAAAGGAAAATAAAATATTCTAAGAAGAGTAACAACAATAAATATCTCCTATATAAACTATAAAAACTTTAACAAAACAAAAGGAAGAGAAATAAGATAGGAGAGTGTGCTCGAGTGTACCCTCAAGCAAGAGAACTCTAACCCAAGACAGTGAAAGGCCATGGTACAGAGGCTATGGCACTACCCAAGACTAGAGAACAGTGGTTTGATTTTGGAGTGTCCTTCTCCTAGAAGAGCTGCTTACCATAGCTAAAGAGTCTCTTCTACCCTTACCAAGAGGAAAGTGGCACTGAACAAGTACAGTGCAGTAACCCCTTGGGTGATGAAGAATTCTTTGGTAATCTGTGTTGTCAGGTGTATGAGGATAGAGGAGAATATGTAAAGAATATGCCAGACTATTCAGTGTGTATGTAGGCAAAGGGAAAATGAACCGTAACCAGAGAGGAGGATCCAATGTAGTACTGTCTGGCCAGTCAAAAGACCCCATAACTCTCTAGCGGTAGTATCTCAACGGGTGGCTGGGATAGATAGCCAAATTTCATGCATATTCCGCCAGAAAAAGATTATACTTGAATACTTTGTATTTCCCTTTCTTTGATCCTTCTTTTCTATATATTTTCTATTGCATTCAACAGCCCATTTTCTCTTCTACTCCTGCTCCTTTTCCATTTCTAACTCCTTTTATACTCCACTTCTTTTATCGTATTATTCCGTTCCCTTTTTTATCCTTCTTTGCTATATATTTTCTATTGCATTCAACAACCCCTTTCCTCTTTTACTACTGATCCTTTTCCATTTCTAACTCCTTTTATACTCCATCTCTTTTATCGTATTATTCCGTTCCCTTTTTTTATCCTTTTCTATATTTTTCTATTGCATTCAACAACCCCTTTTTCTCTTCTACTGTTGCTCCTCTTCCATTCCTAACTCCTTTTATACTCCATCTCTTTTATCGTATTATTCCGTTCCCTTTTTTTATCCTTCTTTTCTATATATTCTCTATTGAATTCAACAGCCCATTTTCTCTTCTACTCCTGCTCCTTTTCTATTTCTAACTGCTTTTATACTCCCTCTCTTTTATCGTATTATTCCGTTCCCTTTTTTATCCTTCTTTGCTATATATTTTCCCTTGCATTCAACAACCTCTTTCCCCTTCTACTGCTTCTCCTTTTCCATTTCTAACTCCTTTAATACTCCATTTCTTTTAACGTATCCTTCCGTTTCTCTAATCTATTCTCCTGTTCCCGTTTGATCTCCTTCGATTCATCTATGAATAAACAAATCTATTTCCTTCCTCTCTTTATATTCTATTCAATTCTCATAGGCAGTACTGAACCCTTTCTTGCTAACAAGTAAAATATTCAAACCTAAACTTCTCGTTCCTGGTTCCCAATTGCTCACTCCGCAAAATAAGTTTGCGGCCACTCCATTATTATTATTATTATTATTATTATTATTATTATTATTATTATTATTATTATTATTATTATTATTATCACTAGCCAAGCTACAACCCTAGTTGGAAAAGCAAGACGCTATAAGCCCAAGGGCTCCAATGGGGAAAAATAGCTCAGTGAGGGAAGGAAATAAGGAAGTAAATAAATGAGGAGAATAAATTAACAATAAATCATTCTAAAAACAGTAACAACGTCAAAACAGATATGTCCTATATAAACTATTAACAAGCGGCCACTCTATTATCATTATTATTATTATTATTATTACTAGCCAAGCTACAACCCTAGTTGGAAAAGCAAGACGCTATAAGCCCAAGGGCTCCAATAGGGAAAAATAGCCCAGTGAGGAAAGGAAATAAGGAAGTAAATAAATGATGAGAACAAATTAACAATAAATCATTCTAAAAACAGTAACAACGTCAAAAACAGATATGTCCTGTATAAACTATTAACAACGTCAAAAACAGATAGATAGGCGCAAAGCTTCTAAGCTTAAGCTTATCATTGTAATTAAGCTTATTTTCATCATCTTCTCCTACGCCTATTGACGCAAAAGAGCTTGAAGCTTATTTGACCTGTACTAAAACTTTTCTCTCTTCTTCGGGTTCAGGGTCGAGGTAAAGCCTTTGCAACGGCGCCTATAGTAGTCTTGTGGTGTAGTTTAAATTTCCCTTTATCTTTCTTATATACTGTGACGCAGTTCCGGTAGGCCCTGCTGTTTCCTCCGGTCGCCTTGGTGACCACTGAGGTAGCAGCAGTAGGGGATTCAGCATATGAAGCTTCATTTGTGGTGGATAACGGGGAAGGGTGAGCTATTCTACCCGTTTTCTTCATTGCAAACTAAGTCTACACTGTTAAAAAAAACGTAATTTTAATCAGAAATTCACCGTATAAATATACTGTTCTCAGCCGTATTTCAGTAAAAACAGGCGACCGGAATTTGTACCCTACTTTGATATTATCTTTTACGGGTTGGTGACCGTAATATCACTCCTTAACGTTAATATATCCGTTTTTAAAACGTTAAATGCCTGGCAATACTAATCCCTGGGTTTTTTACCGTTTATCTTTACGGCAAATTCTTAACAGTATTTTATCTTTATCATATCTTCCAATCCACTACGTTAACAGTATTTTATCTTTATCATAACTTCCAATCCACTACGTTAACAGTATTTTATCTTTATCATAACTTCCAATCCTCTACTTCAACAGTATTTTATCCTTTCCATAACTGCCAATCCTCTACTTTAACAGTATTTTATCTTTATCATACCTCCCACTCCTCAACTTCTTGCTAGCAGTCAATTCAATCTAACTTCCATTCGGTTGTAACCAAAACATCGAACCAGAAACGACGATCTACAAAGCAAATGCAACTCCTGTTTACGTTTTGAATTAGCTTCCCGTGGAGGAGAACGTCAAGATAACCCAAATATTATCTCCAGTGTCGTTTGATTCGTTTCCCGATAATAAAAACCCTATCTTGGTGTACACTCGCTCGGCATACTCGCAAGACCTTCAAGAAGCTTTACGCTGTTCGATATTTAAGTACACTCGCTCGGCATACTCGCAAGAGCTTCTAGAAGCTTTACGCTGTTCGATATTTAAGTACACTCGCTCGGCATACTCGCAAGAGCTTCTAGAAGCTTTACGCTGTTCGATATTTAAGTACACTCGCTCGGCATACTCGCAAGAGCTTCTAGAAGCTTTACGCTGTTCGATATTTACCTTATTATCATTATTAAGGTTTTATTGATTTGTATAATTTGGCTTATATGGTCAAGCGATAGGGGACATTATTATTATTGTTATTATTACTTACTAAGCTAAAACCCTAGTTGGAAAAGCTAGATGCTATAGGCCCAGGACCCCCAAAATGGAAAATAGCCAAGTGAGGAAAGAAAACAAGTAAAAATAAAATATAAACTATAAAAAACTTTAACAAAACAAGAGGTAGAGAAATTAGACAGAATAGTGTGCATGAGTGTACCCTCAAGCAAGAGAACTCTAGCCCAAGACAGTGGAAGACCATGGTACAGAGGCTATGGCACTACCCAGGACTAGAGAACAATGACTTGATTTTGGAGTATCCTTCTCCTAGAAGAGCTGCTTACCATAGTTAAAGAGTCCCTTCTACCCTTACCAAGAGGAAAATAGCTACTGAACAATTACAGTGCAATAGTTAACCCCTTGGGTGAAGAAAAATTGTTTAGTAATCTCAATGTTGTCAGGTGTATGAGGACAGAGGAGAATCTATAAAGAATAGGCCACACTATTCGGTGTTTGTATAGGAAAAGGGAAAGTAAACCGTAACAAGAGAGAAGGATCGAGTGTAGTACTGTCTCGCCAGTCATAGGACTCCCTAACTCTCTTGCGTTAGTATCTCAACGGGTGACTAGTGCCCTGGCCGACCTTCTACCTATTAATAATATTATTATTATTATTATTATTAAATGCTAAGCTACAACCCTAGTTGGAAAAGCAGGATGCTATAAGCCCAGGGGCTCCAACAGGGAAAATAGCCCAGTGAGGAAAGGAAACAAGGAAAAATAAAATATTCTAAGAACAGCAAAAACATTGAAATAAATATTTCCTATATAAACTATAAAAACTTTAACAAAACAAGAGGAAGAGAAACTAGATAGAGCCTTTTTCCATCTTGGGATAGAGTGGGACTGCCAAAATCTGTTATGTAAGATATTTTTCAGGATATTAAGGGAAGCTGGAACGAAATTTCGTAAAGCGGATGCTGCTAGGGCCGAACTGATGAGCTAAAATACACTAAGTAACGCCTATAGCGCACCGCGTATATCTCTATATAATTTAGCTCATATGATCAAGTGAGGGGGGATAGAGCGAGACTTGGAACTGCGAAAAAAACTGCCATTTAAGATATTTTCCAGCAAACCAAAAGAAGAGGGAATGGAGGCAAAGTGGGTTTTGCAATAGCCAGTGGTTCCAACTAAGATACACTAAGTAATGCCTGGAGTGCATCGCCGGAAATGCATTGACATCATTAACAAACATAATTAATTAATCATAATGATGACATAATTTCTTTAATTATCATAAATAAAGAATGCGTCCAGAAATTTTAAAAAGAATAACATTCCTGAGAAAAATTCGCATAACATAAACAGATTGTACCACCAGCCTTCTTGTGGCCGATGTGGTAACGTCTCTGGCTGGTGAACGCCAGACTGGGGTTCGAGTCCCACTCAAAGTCGTCAATTCCTTAGAACGCTGGAACCTCACCATCCTTGTGAGCTAAGGATTGGAGGTTTGGGGGAGCCTATAGGTCTACTTGCTGAGTCATCTCCAGCCCTTGCCTGGCCCTCCTTGGTGCTAGCTTGGGTGGAGAAGGGGCTTGGGCGCTGATCATATGTACATAAGGTCAATCTCTAGGGCATTTTCCTGCTCGATAGGGCAATGTCACTGTCCCTTGCCTCTGCCATTCATGAGTAGCCTTTAAATCTTTAAATAAACATAGACCAAGGTGTTTATGACTGCACTTTCAGACCATTAGCAACACAAGGCTAAAATCTCATTAGCCTTTTAATTACATATGTTGTGATTTTCTTTTTTCACTACTTTATTATAGAATTTATTTGTCCACTACTGAGAAGTTGGGACGATTAATACCCACGTCACTTCGCACCCAAGCTCGGATCATGGAGGGCCAGGCACTGGCTGCTGATAAATGATAGTGATAAGAAAATGTACAAAACATTGATACCAGTTATAAAATCTCACGCAGTAGTAAACAAACGTTAAAAAAAAGGCTCTTATGAAGGACTTAATATTAATAAACTCTTTTTACTCTTGTTAGATACCCAAAAAGCTCATATTGACAAATCATTGCGCTAAAAAAACCCTCTGGTGAGAGGAAACAAAAATGGATTCAATTCAAGGCTATCAGTAAAACATGATTTTTAAAGACATATCATCTAAGGTAGATTTAAAAGCACTTATAAATTCACCAAGAACAGAAAGAATAAGACCAAGTCTTCTTCCCCACTGTTATCCCTACATTATGGGGCCGGTTGCCTGGTGCGCCCTCTCCAGTCTTCTTTCCCACCGTTATCCCTACGTTATGGGGCCGGTTGCCTGGTGCGCCCTCTCCAGTCTTCTTCCCCACCGTTATCCCTACGTTATGGGGCCGGTTGCCTGGTGCGCCCTCTCCAGTCTTCTTCCCCACCGTTATCCCTACGTTAAGGGGCCGGTTGCCTGGTGCGCCCTCTCCAGTCTTCTTCCCCACCGTTATCCCTACGTTAAGGGGCCGGTTGCCTGGTGCGCCCTCTCCAGTCTTCTTTCCCACCGTTATCCCTACGTTATGGGGCCGGTTGCCTGGTGCGCCCTCTCCAGTCTTCTTCCCCACCGTTATCCCTACGTTATGGGGCCGGTTGCCTGGTGCGCCCTCTCCAGTCTTCTTCCCCACCGTTATCCCTACGTTATGGGGCCGGTTGCCTGGTGCGCCCTCTCCAGTCTTCTTCCCCACCGTTATCCCTACGTTATGGGGCCGGTTGCCTGGTGCGCCCTCTCCAGTCTTCTTCCCCACCGTTATCCCTACGTTAAGGGGCCGGTTGCCTGGTGCGCCCTCTCCAGTCTTCTTCCCCACCGTTATCCCTACGTTAAGGGGCCGGTTGCCTGGTGCGCCCTCTCCAGTCTTCTTCCCCACCGTTATCCCTACGTTAAGGGGCCGGTTGCCTGGTGCGCCCTCTCCAGTCTTCTTCCCCACCGTTATCCCTACGCCTGATGCGCCCTCCCCAGTCTTCTTCCCCACCGTTATCCCTACATTAAGGGGTCGGTTGCCTGATATGCCCTCTCCAATCCTCGTCCAACAAACCTCTTCTTTCCATATCAAGTACGTAGGAGGTATTAACAGCAAGGCTCTTCGTTAGTACCATTACTTAGTGAACCTGATTGTAATACCACCAAGGTCTCTCACTTATACCAAGTTCCCATGGCCAACGAACAAGTAATATAAATTTATGAGATGCTACAGATGAAATTAAACTCTCCAATCACCGGATCATCAGCTGCTGAATCTATGACTGTGGATATGGAAATTAATTTTCATTGCTCATGTGTGCAACTATATGTTGGCATTATCATTATCGTCTGTATGAGGATTAGGCCTAATTCACTTCACCAGCTCTTGCTAGTATGTGACAGGCATAATTACAATATTAGCCCTAAAGTACTTCACCATCTGTGGCAGGCATAATTAATGACATTACAATCCATTCAATCCTTAATATATCTTCAGCCATATATCCATCTACATTAGTAGGCAGCAGTAAGGTAAACTCATAAGGGGTTGTGGTGGGCGATGTGGTGACGTCCCAGACTGGTGAACGCCAGACTGGGGTTCGAGTTCAGCTCAAACTTGTTAGTTTCTTTCGTCACTGCAACCTCACCATCCTTGTAAGTTAAGGATGGGGGGTTTGGGGAACCCTAGAGGTCTGTCTGCTGAGTCATTATCAGCCATTGCCTGGCCCTATTAGGTCGTAGCTTGGGTAGAGAAGGGGCTTGGGCGCTGATCATATGTGCATTTGGTCAGTCTCTAGGGCATTGTCCTGCTCGATAGGGCAATATCACTGTTCATTGCCCTTGCCCTTGCCATTCATGAGAGGCCTTTAAACCTTCAATTGCTGAATAATCAGTAAGAGATTGCGATAGTGATAAAATATCCTTTAAAAGGAATCTTTATAAGTGGGGTTTCGGCCCCTCTGCTGAGTGCCCATGGGGCATCCCCTGCAGACAGTGGACCAGAGACTTCGTAGGTGTGAACAGGAGCCAATCTGTACAGATTTGGACTTCTATTAATGTAATCAGGATGCTATGCAGTCGATACAGTGTTGCTGCGGTAAGATATGATGATGTTGATCACATTTCCAGCATCATCATCATCTCCCGCTACGCCTTATGACGCAAAGCGTCTCGCTTAGATTTCACCATCTATTCCATGCTTCATAGTCCTCAATCATGTAGGCTTGGGTCTTCCAACTCTTCTAGTGCCTTGTGGAGCCCAGTTGAATGTTTGGTGAAATAAACCCATTAAAATTAGTGGCAATCAAATAGGGAACAATGCACACTCCAGAAACTATGGCAATGAAAATTTGTGACCTCACAAAAGCAATGCCAATTGGCTATCCATGAAGACTAGAGTCAACTAAAAATAGTGTAGGCCTACTACGAAGTTAGACTATTAGTCTGGGAAGGGTAAAATTGTGACCTATCACAAATAAAGGTAACGGAAAAACTTTACTTTGAGTGTTACAGAAACTGAAGAAATGTTAAAATGATTCTTGTCCAATATCAGTAACTACTGAAGTTGCAGACTTTTAATAAACAAGAATTCTGGATAAATTGGCAATTTTCACGTCCAAAATTTGTGCCCAGTGACATACAGAAACTTAACAAAGTTGCAATAGTCTAAAATTAATGACCACTAACGTGAGAACCTTGGTAAATTGCCTATAGTTCAAAATCAGTGCCCACTAACATAAGAAACCTTGGTAAATTGAAATACCCACCAACATGAAGAATTTTAGTAAACTGGCAACAGTCCAGATTTAGTTCCCATACCAAAAGCATGCTTCTAGCCCCCTAAAAACACCACTAACTGGGGGAAGGGGTCTTTTCACTTCGAGTACTGGGAAAACATTCAAGACTGATGAAAAAAGACTGTTTACAAGCATGGTGCAACTTGCGTCCCCCCCAAAAATTCCAAAACTTGGCAAAATGTCCCCAAACTGAGAACAGTCCAAACCAACATAGCAGGTTGTGAATAACCTCCCCCCCCCCCCCCTTTCAGAGCGCCATGTCCCTTTTCCAGAAGAGAATCCATTAGTCGTAATGAAATTTACATAATAGAATATCTCTTCCATGATTCGCATTTGACGGTGAAAGCCAGGGAGGAGGAGGAAGAGGAGGAGGAGGAAGAGGAGGAGGAGGAAGAAGTATATGAAGGACGCCTTGCAAGGATTTTCATTCAGGGTTTCTGTCGCTTAGAGAGACGAATCGAATTTCATCTTGTTCTTTCTTCTGCTGCTTTCTCTTTCAAGGGTGGGGAGGATTTGTGGGGGTTGGGGAAGAGGTAGTGGGGGAAGTGGGATTAAGGGAAGTGGGGGGTATGGAGAAGGGAGTAGGTTAAGTAGAGTGGAGAGATATGGGGGTGGGAAAAGTCGGAGGGGGGATAAGTAGTGGTGAATGGAAGTGGGGGGGGGGTGAAGTTGGGGTGGGGAAGTGGGTGTGGGGAAATGTAGGGCTGGAGGAAATGAAGGTAGGGGTGTGAGGAAGTGGGGGAGGGGGAATTGGTGGAGGGGAAATTGGGGGGATAGGAGTAGGGGAAGCGGGGACGGGGAAGTTGGGGAGTGGGGAAGTGGGGGGTAGGGAAAGTAGGGGTGGGGGATATGGTCGTGTGGGGAAGTGGAGGTAGGTGAAGTGGGGTGGGGATATAGTGGTGGGGAAGAGGGTGGAAGAAGTGGGGGTTGGGGATATGGTGGTGTGGGGAAGTGGGGGTGAGGGTATAGTGGTAGGGGTAGGTAAAGTGGTGATTGGGGAACGGGGTAGGGGAAGTTTTGGTGGGAAGTCGGGGTGTGGGGAAGTGTGGTTGGAAGAAATGGTGGTAGGGGATGTGGGTTGGGGATATAGTAGTGGGGAAGGGAGTAGGTGAAGTGGGGGTAGGTTTTAGGGAAATTGTGGTGTGGGGGTGGGGGAAGTGAAGGTAAGGGGAAGTGGTATTGAGGGAAGCGGGGGTGGGGAGAACTGGAGGTGGGGGATATAGTGGTGTTGGAAGTAAGGGTAAGGGAGGGGGTGGGGGGAAATGGTGGTTGGGGAAATGGGGATGGGTTATATAGCAGTGGGGAAGTGGGAGTGACGGGGAGGAGGGGGGAGTGGGGAAGTGGGAGTGGGGGAAATATGAGGGGAAGGGGTGATGGAAGAAGTGGTGGGTGTAATAAGAATTCAAAGGAATCTCTTTATTAATCTTATTTTCTCTCAAGTATCATTTAACTTAATGCAAATTTGCATATATTAACTTATCTCACCTTATCTTTACTTATAAAACTTAACACTTTTATTACACTTATCCCTCTGGGACTGATATTACTTTTATGTTTTTCTCAAGAGTTAAGGTGAAAGTTTTATTAATCATATTTCCTCCTATGCAATATACGACTTAATATATATTTGGATATGAATTCATTTTTAAAGCAATTGAAATAAAGGTATGGCCTATTATTCTTTTAATGTTAAGGTGGTTCTATTATTCTTTTCGATATTATATGAATTACGCTAAAAAAAAAAAAAAAAAAAAAAAAAAAAAAAGATAAAAAATTACCCTTGAGACAAGTTTCGATATGATATGAATTAAGCTGTAACTGAAAAGTAAAAAATTAAATGTTAGGATAAAAAATTATAATTGTTTATACAAGTTTCGATATTATATGAATCAAGCTGTAACTAAAAAGTAAAAAATTAAATGTTAGGATAAAACATTATGATTTTTTATACAAGTTTCGATATTATATGAATCAAGCTGTAACTAAAAAATGAAAAATTAAATGTTAGGATAAAAAATTATAATTGTTTATACAAGTTTCGATATTATATGAATTAAGCTGTAACTAAAAAATGAAAAATTAAATGTTAGGATAAAAAATTATAATTGTTTATACAAGTTTCGATATTATATGAATTAAGCTGTAACTAAAAATTAAAACATTAAATGTTAGGATAAAAAATTATAATTGTTTATACAAGTTTCGATATTATATGAATCAAGCTGTAACTAGAAAATAAAAAATTAAATGTTAGGATAAAAAATTATTATTTTCTTTACAGGTTTCGATATTATATGAATTAAGCTGTAACTAAAAAATAAAAAATTAAATGTTAGGATAAAATATTAAAATTTTTTATACAAGTTTCGATATTATATGAATCAAGCTGTAACTAAAAAATAAAAAATTAAATGTTAACATAAAAAATTATTATTTTCTATACAGGTCTCGATATATGTATTAAGCAGTAACTAAAAAATTAAAAATTAAATATTAGGATAAAAAATTAAAATTTTTTATACAAGTTTAGATATTATATGAATTAATCTGTAACTAATAGTAAGATAAAAAACTATTATTCTTGATACAAGTTTTGATTTTATATAAATTAACCTGTAACTAAAAAAAAAAATAAAAAAAAAAAATCTCAAGAAACCAAATGTATCTTTTTAATTCTTTAAGGCGGTACACTAATAAAAATTAACATTATTTACCACATATTAAATATGAGACTTTTTCTTTGATATTATTCGTTACATATTTTTATCAAAACCTTTTCAATAAGAGAAAGTATTTTTTCACAGATCACATTTTTTCCTACAAAATGTTCTTTTCCACACAATAAGTAAATTTTCCCAAATCATGATTATTCTAAAAAAAAAGTTAATTTACATCAATTTTCACATTCTTAGAGCAAAGTTTGCTACTAAATAGTCGTATATTATAAAACTACTCCTACTGTTCGTAATACTAGGCAGGCAGTTAATTCTAATAGCCAGGCCTTCTCCATCATGAGGCTCAATACTACGCAGTACTCTAGAAGTTTTATTCCAGCTGTGACCAAGTTGTGGAATGATCTTCCTAATCGGGTGGTTGAATCAGTAGAACTTCAAAAGTTCAAAGTTGGAGCAAATGCTTTTTTGTTGACCAGGCGGACATGAGTCTTTTTATAGTTTATTTATGACATATTTGTTTTTGATGTTGTTGATAGTTTATTATATGACATGTCTGTTTTGACGTTGTTTCTTATTTTAGACTG